>NW_004524848.1:641738-659563 GCF_000260255.1 Octodon degus | reverse complement strand
GCCAATTAAGAGAAATAGACTGGCCTAGTGAATAATTTGTGGCATTATCTTTAGCAAATATACTTATGTTATATAACTCATGTTCTTAGTTCAAGAAACAGCAGACATTCTTACAAGACTGATTTGTATGAAATTGCAATATTTGGCCATTCTAAGCTAAAAAAATGACTATCTCATATGGTTCAACCTGATACCTCTATTTATCTCATTTTTAGGCAACAATGATTATGTAGGAAGTTTTCTGCACTCATTTGGATTGTTTCTTTCTAAAAATATCTGATTGTTCTTCATTTTAATTGGAATAGACAAATACTTTCCATTTTGGTCCTGTAATACTAAAGCATAGTGTGTTCTACACTTTAGTTTTTTTAAACCTTCAAAAGTGTTTGGGGCTGGGGAGATGGCTCAGTGGAATAAGCGCTTCCCTGGCAAGCACGAAGCCCTGAGTTCAATCCCTGGTTCCATCAAAAACAAACAGACAAACAAACACAAAAAACTCCAAGAATGGTAACAATGCTTTAGATCAACCATGATAAAGAGATGAATAGAAAATAGAAGCATGTTAGGCTTGTTGTCTTCTATATGAGAAGTCCAAAATGTGTACACATATGCATAATGCAACGTACAGGATTTAAGTGACATGGGAAACACCATTTAAAGTTTTGTTAAAAATAGAGAAGATTTAAAAAGAGACATAAGACATTGATAACATGTAAAAGATAAAATATACATAAGGAAAAAGATGGAAGAAAATAAAGTCAAAATTTAAAGTTACATCTAAGTGATATGACTTATATGTAGTTTCTGTTGTATACTTGAGTATAACTTTTTTTTTTGTGGTACCAGGGATTGAACTCAGGACCTTGTGCATGCTTGGCAAGTGCTTATTCCACTAAGCTATCTGCCCAGCCACAGTTTCTGTTGTATACTGTGAAATTTTCTGTTTTCTCAAGTTTCTACGATTTAAAGAGATCAATAATATATAATTAAAAACTGTACTAAATGAAAGAATATATTATTATTTTTTGCGAAAGAATATATTATTTCATTAAATGAAGTATAAAGATTTTGATTATACTGAAAGCTAAAAGCTAATAGGAAGAGTGAAATCTAGAAACAATATTCTGAAATTCTTCTAGGAAAACACATGCAATTACCTACAAATACCCTGAAGAAAGAAGAATAAAATGGAAGAATGACATTCCTAATGTTCAAACATAAATGACATGATTTTAATACCAGAGATATAGATAGCTCAGAGAAGTTAATAGACCCAATATGAGGCCAAAATATATTTAGGAAATTAATGTAATGATAAAAGTGACATTTCAAATCACATAGTAAAATATAAATTATTGTTTAGATGTTGCTTGGGTAGCAAGCTAATACTAATTCAAGTGAAAAACTAAATCCTTGTATCATACTTACTGCAAAGTAATGTCACTAGAATTCAGGGTCTAAGTAGTAAAACATATGAGAAATATAAATAAATATTTAATAACTTTTAGTTATTTAGAAATTTTTAAAACACTGTAGAAAATATCAAATGAGAACATTAGTAAATAGGCTTATGGGGCTGGCGAGATAGCTCAGCGGACTAAGCACCTAATTATGCAAGCGCAGACCAGGGTTCAATCCCCAGCACCACATGTCACACTGGCCCTACTCCCGGGTGCACTGAGCCAGCCAAGACCGGGAATGGTAGTGCCTGTAACCCCAGTGCTGAGGAGGCTGAAAACAGGAGGATCACTGAGTCCAAGCTGTGCAGTGAGACTCTGTACTAAATACATTAAAAAAATAAAAAATAGACTTATATGCTTGAATTCAAAGATCTTTTAAGAATATTGGTAAATAGGATCAATGAAGGATTTCAGGGCTTAGGGATTTAGCTCAGTGGTAGAATGCTTGCCTAGCAAGCTAGAAGCCCTAGGTTTAGTCCTCAGCACCAAAACCAAAAAAATAAACCTCAACTAAAAAAGTTACAAAAAGAAACATTTCTAGCAGAGGGATATATTTCTAACTATAAAGAGAGATTAATAGTTTTACTACAAAAGAGGACCAGGGAGATAGCTTAGTAGAATAAGCACCTGCCTAACAAGAGCAGGGTCCTGAGTTCAATCCTTAGTACCTCAAAAAAAAAAAAAAAAGTTTTAATCGTTTGTTTTCATTTTAGGGAAGGGTCTACAGAGTGTTCAGGGTCTCACTACTAGATTGGATTCATAGCGATTCTCCTGTTTACAGCCTCCCAAGTGCTGAGATTACAGGTGTGCAGCACCATGTCCAGTCTCAATCACCATCTCAGCATGCCCCTGGGATGGGGCCAGCACAGCAGGCCTGGGGATAGATTAATAGTTTTATTACTAAAGAAACTCTTAAAATCTGCAATAAGATGAGCTTATAAACTTAGGAAAACTAAAATATGTAAAAAGAAAAGACAATTTATTAATGAAAAACTACATGGGAAAACATAGTTTTCAACATATTCAATGCTATAATAATCAAATAAAACTTTTAAAATTTCAATTATACTGGCAAATGTTAACAAGAATGACAGTATCGATCTCAGATGGACCTGGGAGGGGACCCATTCATCTATCGCTAAAGCAGCTCACAGTAGGAATCAATGCCACCTTTCTAGGGCACAGAATTCCCCATTTCAGTGTACTTCTCAAAGTACATAAAAACAAAAATAAACAAAAAGAAAAAAAGAAAGAAAGAAAACAAACCCTGGTTAAGTGTGAAAAAAAAATGTATGTTCAAGAACAGTCCCTCAAATGTTTACGGGTGAGGCAATGAGAGTGGTGATTAAGAGCTTGGAGCTGAGGAGCCAGGCTGTCTGGATTTGGAATCCTGACTCTAGCCTCTCAGGGCCGCATGACTCAGGCAAGTTCAGCTTTCTGTGCTTCAGTGCCTCATGCACAAAGTAGAGATTATAACAGTGTCTACCTCATGGGGTCTTGAGGACAAAATGAGCAAAAACTTAAAAGCTACTTAGAACATTGCCAGGAACTTAGTAACAGCTCAATAAATACTACCTGTTCAGGCCAGGAAAGAAATGCTGAAAAGGCATTTACAGAGTGCCTCAAATAAATGATATGATCAACATATCAGAATGCTACACTACCATTAAAGATGATTACATGAATTATAAGCATGGAAAAATGCCATGGTGCACAGCATTAAATTTTTAAATAAAGTCTACAAGATACTGATATTTTATTATCCCAACTTTAATTCCACTATAAATATAAATATGTATGTGATCAAACGGAAAAGAAGAATATGAATGCGCATAAACTGAAGTATGAACAGTAATTTAATCTGAGTAGAATTATGGATGTTTTCATTTTCATCTCTATACTATGCATTTTTTTTTAGTCTGCAGGACATTTTGCCATGAGCATGCTAATTTGTAATAAAAATAAGCATATACTCATTTTAGGGAAAAATGCAACTGTAAAGGCATTTATCGCAGTTACAAGTGGGAGGGGGCCTGACAACACAGAAGTGCAGGCAACAAAGGAACCATTAAGGAACCAGTTTCAGAAATGAGGAAAGCCAAACTTTCCAATCACCCCTTCTGCAGTATTTCAAAAACATGTTTATGGAAGATGACAATAATTTTGCTAAAAAGGAAGCAGAAACCTTGCATTTTATAAATGAATATGATAAGCAGTTTATAAATATATGAATAGTAGCTGAGTTAATTAAAATTTTTTGAACAACTTGGATTTTTAGATCCAAGTTACTAATTTTCAAGAGTAGCATTTGGGCTGCAAACCAAATAAAGCTGCTCAGAAGCAGTTAGCAGGCAAGACGACTGCAATTTGTTATGCCGATCTGGTTATGCACACTACTGGTGCATACACATTTAGCTGATCCCACCTAGTATTTACTGATGTTGTCCAAATGCCTAATCATACACACAAACACACTGTGCAACTGCAGGTTAGGAGTTAGCGATTTGGTATCACTAACTTAGGGAGTTATTCTGAGAGAATTGAAGGTGTAGCATTTTTGTAACATTTTTACTGATGGCTCCACTCAACATGTAACATTCTAGATAGAAGCACATGCAGAAGGCCTTATAATTCAAAATCTTAAATTGATTTATCTATTTAAGCTTCAGGAATACTTTTGCTATTACTGAGTAGCACTGCAACCCTTTCCAAAAATTTCTTTTATTAGTATATTTGTAGTTACATAATGTTAACACGCCTTGTGTGAAGTTTAAACATGTATGTAACATATCTTTTTTCATCCTTTTGCTTCCCCTCCCCCCCACTCTCTCCATCTCTTGGTTTCCTTCCTATTTGAAAAAGATCTATCTACCTACTTCTATTATCTATCTTTTATTATATGCTTTATTTGTAATTTGAGTTTCTCATGTTAGAGAAGCCATGAGTTATTTAAGCTTGAAGGTCTGATTTATTTCAGTTAACATTATGGTCTCAAAGTGCATCCATTTTCCTATAAATGACTCATTTATCTTTCTTTATGGCATTGTAGTACTCCACTATATGTAAATACCACATTTTCTTTATTGATTCATCTGTTGATGGACTTATAGTCAGCTTCCAAGACTTATGTTTTATGAACTGTGCTGTCATAAAAATGGGTATGCATGTTCACTGTAATACGGTAGGCACTGAAACACTTGTAGCATGAAAAGGATTAATTTACATAGTTCTAAACAAAAGGCAAAGGAAACTGTCATAGTTTAGATTTTGCAAGGGGAACACTACAATACAGGACACATATTTTATAAAATTATTTTAAAATGAGTCACCCAGCGATTCCTATACAGAGTGTAGGAAATCTGTCTACACACTAAAGAGCCAAAGAGTTCAGCTAAGGGCCTGGATCCCAAAGCAGTGTCCTGCATGAGCCTAGCTGAAGACCTAGAGCTCATAACAATGCTTCCAACAAGTCCAACTGGGAGCTCAGTGCCTGTGACAATGACTTATACAGGCCTGATTCATGAATCTGCTCTGGGAAGGCCCAAAGGCAAGTGGTGGAAGCTAGACAGTCGGTGCCAGTGGGATGAAGGATCTGCGCTATCAGGCTGAGGGATCTGACGTGGAGCCAGGAAGCAATACTCAAGGTAAGAAACAGAGCTCCCCTGAAAAGTACCTCAGGCATCCTTGGCAACAGGGAGGTTCTGACCTCCTTGGAGGATGAGGAAAGCTGAGTTCCCATAAAGAAAACCAAGGTGACAAGCTTCTCCTGGAGACTGGGCTATGCACTATCTTCCTCTCCGGAACCAGAAGCGATGCTCAAGGTGAGGAGCAGAGCTCCCTCACAGTGAACTGTAGCCATCCCTCATAGTGAACCACAGCCATAAGCTGTAGTCACAATGAGATCCTGGGCTCCTCCTCCAGCAAGAACAGCCAAGCTTATCAGGAAAGCCAGCATAACAAGGTCCTCTAGCAGAATAGCCCAAGAGAACCAGCAGCTCCCTAACAGCTTCCCAACAGCCTCCCTAACATCTTGTCACTTCTTGATCAGGTCTGCCTCTTACAGTAGTGACTGGCAAACTTGTTTTAATTATTGGAGACTAGAGACATTGTTATTAAGTCAATTAAAATTAATTAAGTATACATAATAGATATAGTGCAAAGTACCTAGAATATTAACAAAAACAACAACAACAGCAAAAACCCAAGATGAAGATCACTATAGAATCTTTGTTCTCTTCACATTACTTCACAAGCGGATTTCCAAATTCATTTTAAATAGCAGTAAACACAACTAGCTACCTGCCCAGAGTTTCTGACTCCTATCAAGAAGATGCATTTAGAATTCCCAAGGAAGTTAAAAAGTCAGTCTCCATGTCACTGATTGCCCAAGCAATCGGAGGAGGGCATACAGTGTGGTCCATGTGACACACATGCTAAGGTAAGATGTTTGCTTGTGTTTGGAAATTTTATTGAGCAAGAAAATTTATTTCTTTTAAATATTAAAAAGCATACTGAATACCCTAAGAAGTTTGTACTAGATGTAAAAGGAAAATGAAAGGTAACACAGCGGGGGTTAGAGGATGTCATATCACGCATCTCATGTTACCAACAAGCCCAGTTCATTAAGTGGTATGATGGACAGAGTCTATAAACCTGATCTTCCTGTTAATGCAACCTGATTTGTTTTTAATTAAAGGCACCTTTATTGAGAGTCCAGAAATAACTACTCTGGTTAATTGATTTTTGGCAAGGCTTCTAAGATAATTCAATAGGGAAAAATGCTTTTCAACAAATAGTGCTGGGACAACTGAACAGTCATCCAAAAGAATGAAGCTGGATGCCTTCCTCACATCAAGAAATTTAACTCAAGCTAATTTCATAGGCCTAAGTGTAAGAGTTAAAACGATAAACTTTATGAAAAATATAAATAAATTATCATGACCTTGGGTTTGTAAAACCATCTTAGCTACAGTACTAAAAGCATAAAGAAAAAACAAAAAATTAGAAATTGAGAATTTAACAAATTAAAACCTTTTTTGGCTGGGGATATAGCTCATTAGAAGTATGTGCACCTAACATGTGCAAGGGCCTGACTCCCTAGCACCTAAAATTTAAAAATGAAGTTTCATAATCAAAAAGATGCAATCAAGAAAACAAAATGACACACATGCAATTCTCTCATTGGAAAAATTTATCTGGAAATCTTATATCTGTTGTGGAATTTATATAAATAAATACAAAAAGAATAAAACACAGGTAAAATAGCCAGATTAAAAGGTGAGCATAGGAGATAAATAGACATTTTTTTCAAAGACATACAAATGGTGAACAGCCACATGAAAAGTTGCTCTATGCCACTGGCCATCAGGGAAATGCAGATCAAAATCACAGTGAAACTGTCCTTCTAGCCCTCTGGACAGCTGAAAAAAAAAGACAGACAATAGCAGTGTTCACTGGGATGTAAACAAATTGGTTTTCTTAAACGCTGTTGATGGGAATATAGGTTGGTGCACTTTTGTAAGCAATCTGTTCAATACGCAAAAATTTTAAGAGTTGCCACATAACCCAGAAATTCTACCTTTTTAAAAATAAACCACAAGGAAATAAAAAGGTAAGTTATACACAAGAGTCCTATTCATGAATGTTTGCCAAGGTTTCAGTCTATACTCATCTGGCTCCAAGGCAGAGTGGCACATGGCAGAGGGCAGTGGTTCACGATGGTGGAAAACAGCAGAGCAGCAAGAGCCAAAAGGAAGGAGCAGCAGCAGAGAGATAACCTCTTTCCCTCCCTTATGTTGTGTTCAGGTTATACAGTGAGACCCAGGGTGGGTGTAGCACTCGCGCCCATAATGCCAGCGTTGAATCATGAACTGATCACAAACTCTAGAAGCCTGCTCTGTGGCTACATGAGGCTTTGGGGTGACATCTAGGTACAAACCATAGCAGTAGCATATACCTGTAATCCCAGGACTCAGGAGGCTGTGGCAGGAAAAATGTGTGAGTTCAGGGCCAGTCTGAGCTACCTAAGGAGTTCAACACCAACCTCAACTACATAGCAAGACTTTGTCTCAGGAAACAAACAAATGCAGACCTCAGCTAGCTTGCTCCAAATAAGTACCATGCAACTATCTCTGCCATATTTCATTTCATAATGATATTGGCAATGTTCTTTCTTTTTTATCATTCATTGTTTTAATTTAATTTCATTGTTAAAATGTTAATACATGTATACAATATGCAATGATCAAATCAGATAATTTGCATTTCCATCTCATTATTTCTTTGGAGTATTTAAATTCCTCTATTCTAGCTTTTCATAAAACACATAATAGTTTGTTGTAAACTGTAATCATCCTCCTGTGCTACAGAACAGCACTTACTCCTCCTCTCTAGCACTGTTTGGGTACCAATTATCCAGTCTCTATTAATCTTTTTCTCATCTTCTCAGGATATGCTTTACCACTGAAATCTACCCCCAGCCATCTGTTAATCTTGCATGTCCTAAAAATAAAGACCTTTTCCTTTATAACCATAATGCATTGATTATACCAAACAGGCAATTCCACCTGTCACCTGTTTGTCATCACAGTGTTTGTTAATGCCCTTTGTAAACTGGATCCAATAGTTCACACATTCTATCTGGTTGTTAGGTCTCTCTAGTATGTCTTAATAAAAAAACAGTTCTTTTGTGGGTGTGTGTTCATTCACATCTATGTGCATTTGCCCACACTCTTGCTTCTGTTTAACCACAATGACATTTTTTCCCCAACCACACAGACTTTTAAGAAGCAGGCACTATCTTGTGGAATATTGTACAATCTGAATTTGTCTCTTATGGTGCTGCTTAATGTGTTCTGTTTTTTATATTTGCTGTAACCTATAAGTCACATAGAATATCCGTGTGTGTGTGTGTGTGTGTGTGTGTGTGTGTGTGTGTGGTACTAGGGATTAAACTCAGGACCTTGCGCTTGCTAGGCAAACATTTATTCCACTGAGCTATCTACCCAGCCCCAGAATGTCTTGATTAGAATCAAGTTAAATATTTTTGGCAAAAGTACTTCATGAAGGGCCGGCCAAATAGCTCAGTGGATTAAAGCACCTGCAAGCAGCCACAGGGGCCAGGGGTTTGATCCCCAGGCCTGCCATGCTGGCCCTGCCCCTGGAGAGCACTGAGAAGGCAATTGAGACTGGGTGTGGTGATGCGCACCTGTAGTCCCAGCTCTTGGGATGCTGTAAACAGGTGGATCACTTTGCGTCCGATCTAGTAGTGAGACCCTGCACACCCTGTAGACTCTTCCCTAAAAAATAAAAAAATAAAAAATTTAAAAAGTACTTCACGAGTGAGATTGTGTACTTCATGTTGCATTCTATCATGCATGGTACAATGTTAAGTTGCCCCACACTGGTTGATGCCTAGTTTGTTTTCTTAATTCAGGCCACTACTTTCAAATCTCTGCAGTGTAAAATTTTCAGTTTTCTTTCGTAGTTAACAATTTGATGGGCGATTATTTCAGCAAATGTGTATTCCTTCTCAGACTTTTCACTAATATTTATTCATCTTAGACTGAATCAGTTTTTCCTTTTCGAGTTACAGAATGCTAATTTTCTAAGTCTTTTTATTTATTTTTAAGATTTATTTATTTATTGGGTACAGTGTCTCACTATGCAGCTCAGACTCACAGTGATCCTCCTGTTTTCTAAAGGTGTTTATTTTGGTGTTTTTTGCGACAGGGTCTCACTATATAGTCCAGGATGCCCTTGAACTCACTATGTAGCCAAGGCTGACCTCAAACTTGTGGCGATGCTTCTGCCTCAGCCTCCTAAGCGTTGGAATTACAAGCATGTGTCACCATGCCTGGTTGGTTTTCTCAAGTTAATAAGAAACTATGTAATCACAACACTAACTTTCAAATTTTATGGATTTTTTAATAACAAAAAGTTGAGAGAAAAAAACTTTAAAAACAAGGAAGCTTGAATAAATTAATATAAAAGTAAAAATTAATGAAATATATTTAAAAATGATTTAGTAACACTGAAGATGGATTCTTCAAGAATAGCAAATATGCAAAAACTTTGCTATCTTTATTAAGAAAACTAGTGACAAGTCTAAATCAACACTAGAAAAGAGAAATAAGATATAATAACAGGTAAACAAACTTAAAATTTTAAGTAATTATTATATAACTTTGTACCACATAAATTTGGAAAACTAAAATGACAAAACTTCTAAGTAAATAGAACTTCTAAATTAATAAAATGAATTTAAGCAGTTTGAAAATTCCAATGTTCTAAATCCATGGAAGAAGCTCAAAAGGCCTTAGAACTTCCTCATTCAAAATGCAGCTATCAAACCCAGTCAGGCGCAGGGGACGCGGTTTGATCCACAGCTCCCCGTGCCTTACTAGACCTGCCATTGAGGCAGTCCGAGCCAGCCAAAAAACCCAATTCCTTCTCAAAATGAGTGATCAGATGCAGGCAGCTTATACCAAAGCACAGGAGGACCATGCAAAAGGCAGAAAGCACAGCAAATGTAGAAAATTAAGAAAACCCTGCCGAGTTGTCTCAGAAGGCATAAACTGGAACCAAGCCACGGAGGTCGCTACTACCTGAGCACTCTGACAGGCTCACACAGATTTCGTGTTTAGTGAGCAGGAGGAGAAAGGGTAAGTGGGGGCCCTTAGTCCTTACCCACATCATGGACACCTGCAACATCTGTTGCTGAAGAAGCCTGCAAGTCTCACGGACCCTTAGCCACCTCTCAGGAACTGTGGGGTCCCCACATCACTGTTTACCTGGAAGAAGCAGCCCAGGCCACACTGTGTCCTTACCCACCCAGGACCCTGGGCATGGAGCCATCTTATGATTTGCCAACCCAGCTGCCCCTTAGGCAGATGCCCTGTACAACTCAAGATCTATCCTTGCAAACGGACCAGGTGGCCCCAACCATCCACACCATCCAGAGAGCTTCTGTTCCTACAAATAACAACTTAGGTGGCCCCTGCCTTCCTACTAAACCCCGGAAAGCACCTGGTCAACCTTCCCCTAGTGTCTCATTCTGCCCACACCCCTCAAAAACAACTGGAAAGCGCCCTCAATCTTTCAGTGACCTCAAGAAGCAGCTATGAAGCCAGTTCTCAAAATCTTAGCCCATCAAGTCCCGGAGATGTAGATGCTCAGCCTTCCCACACACTCATGGCAGCTGGGCAGACCTCTGTGAGCAGGTCAGCAGCAGAGCCCTGCAAAGTCACCTGTGCAGACCTCAGTGATCCAGGTCACCAGTGTAGCTGCTGCCCCCACCTCTCACCCTCTAGCTCTGACACCAACAAGCATTTCCTACTGGCTACTGGGTAAACTGTACTCTGCCCACACAGGCACATCAAGGGACCCTGCCCTCATACAAACCTCAGAAGCTGGTTAGAAGCTCCACACCCACAGCTGGGTGTGCCATATACAGGGTGGCCAGCACATCAGCCTAGACAGCCGGAGTTGTCTCAGACTGACAATGCAGTCCCACAATCCCTGCAGCATAGGCCACTGAGGCACCTATAGACATTGTTAGCACTGATGACAGCTCCAGGAACTACATGAAAACTACACCAAAGCACCCCTCCAACTAACAGCCATAGGCACATCACCAGGAGACAGCTTTTGTTGCAGAAGCCACTCTATAAGGCTTGTAGAGGAAAGTCATCTGCCAGATGCTCAGATAACAACACAGGGAAGCCTGACCCATAAGAAAATGAAGTAGCATAACGCTTCCATAGAAACTCCAGCAACAGATTCCAAGGAAGATAAAACTGGTAGATGCCTGAAAAAGAATTCACAATAATGACTTTTGAGGAAAGTAATGATACAAGAAAATGTGGATGCATAATTTATTAAAATTAGAATGATTCATAAAAATGATTGGGACATTTAGTAGATAAATGAGAAAGAACAGAAATCTTGGTGATAAAGAATTCAGTAAGTGAAATAGTAATAATAATAAAAATGTAGTTTAAGGGCTCAACAGCAGAACTAATGAAGTACATGAAAGAATTTCTGAGTGAGAGACAGGTCTTTTAGATAATCCAGTCTGACAAAATAAACAAATGAAAGGGACAAAGAAAGCCTTTGAGGCTTATGGGGTACTATAAAGTGAGTGAATGTTCTCATTAGGGGTGTTCCAGAAGGTAAGAGAAAGGTATGGAAAAATATATCCAACAAAATAATTGCTAGGAACCCTCCAATTTTGGGGAACTCTCCAAGGTCGAAGCAGCTCCAAGGACTCCTAATGGAGTCAAATGAAAAAAAAAAATCTTCTTGAAGGCATAATATAATCAACTTTTAAAAGTATATGGCACAGAAAGAGTTATAAAAACAGCAAAAGAAAATAAACTATCATTAAAAATGCCCAAAAAACTAATAGCACACTTCTTAGGAGAAAAAACAGAAAGCCAGCAAAAAATGCCATAACATATTTAAAGTAGTGAAAGAAAACCAACTTCCAACCACGAATATTATTCCCAGATGTTGTAGTCAGGTTTCAAGGGGAGCAATTTATATACAGAACACATAGTCTATAAGGTTACTTGATAATAGTCACCCAAAGAGTTACATACAGACAGTACAAGAAATCCATTCACACACTAAGGACCAAAAGAATCCAGCTGAGGGCCAGGCTCCCACAACAATGTCCTGCATAAGTTCACCTGAAGACCTGAAACCAGTGACAATGCCCCTCACATGGCCATGTCTCATGCAAGTCTGTTTCAAGGATCTGTGCTGGGAAGGCCCAAAGGTCAGTGGTGGAAGCTAGAAAATCTGTGCCAGTGGGATGAAGGATCAATGCAGTAGGATGAGAGATCTGTACTGGAGCCAGAAAATGATGCTCAAAATAAAAATCAGAGCTTCCTAAAAAGGACCATAGCCATTCTCAGAGATAATAAGGTCCCAAGCTCCTCTGCTGATGAGAACAGCCGAGTCTATGTCAGAATGGGCAGCATGACAAGCTTCCCCAGGACACTGAACAGTGTACCATTTTCCCCTCTGGAGCCAGGAAGTGATGCTCAAAGTAAGGATCATAGCTCCCCCCAAAATGAGCCATAGCCATTCCCAGTGACAAGGTCTCAAGTTTGTTCAAGAATGAGAATAGCTGAGTTCATCAGGAGACCCACCAGCAGCTCCAACCTCCAAACTTCTTCCTCTCCAGTTTAGCAACAAGCCTTAGGTGGGCCTCCCATACCAAGCACCATGCTGGTTTAGTTCAGCTGTGTGTTATTAGTTAAGTACCAGTTGGCAATCCACCACACCAGAAAAAATACCCTTCAGAAATGAAAATGAAATCACTTCTAAAGCAAAAATGGGAAATTCATCATTACAGACAAGTCTATAAAAAATGGTTCTGGGAGTCCCACACTAGATGGAAAAGGATAATAACTACAACCATGAAAAACACACTAAAAATGAAATTCAAAACTCACAAGTTCCAATACACAAAAGAGAAAGAGAATAAAACCTTACCAAGACTAGGCGCGGTGGCATGTGCCTATAATCCCAGCTCTTGGGAGGCTGTAAACAGGCAGATCACTACAAGTCTGATCTAGTAGTGAGACCCTGAACACCCTGTAGGCCCTTCTCTAAAATACAAAAACAAAACAAAACAAACAAACAAACAAACAAAAACCCTTACCAATGCAGAAAACTCCAAATCACAAAGATGAATAAGAAAGGAACAAAGCAACAGAAGACATTCAAAACAACTAGGAGACATAGAGGGATATGTCAAAAATAACCTTAAATTTAAATTGATTAAATTCTCCCATTAAAAATTATAGATTGGAGAATGCTACCTGCATGATTCTATATACATAAAAACCCCAATGCTCAATCAAAAAACTGTTAGAACTTGTCTCAGTTACTTTTCTTGTTGCTAGGACAATATAACCAGTGCCTAAAGTTAAGGGAAGAAAGGTTCATTTAGCTCACATTTTGTAGAGGTTTCAGTCCATAATTGCCTGGTTCGAAGGCAAGATGGCACATGGCAGAGGAGCAACAGCTTATGGTGACAGAAGGCAGGCAAGCAAAGGGGCAACTCTTTCTTATATTGTATGTAGGCTATTTGTCACACTCTTAATCCTAGCTAGAAGTAAGCCAAGCCAATCAGTAGATTCACCTACTAATCACACACTCTTAATCCCAACATCACATACTCTAGTTTCAGACATCTTTGAAACCGCACTTTCCATGAGTCATGAAGCTTTGGAGGGATAGCTAGACAGAAGCCATAACAGAACAGATCAATTGGTAAGGTTGTGGCATAAAAACTCCATGGCTATTTTTTGTACCCCTGTTGTAAAAGTTTTGAGAAGAAAATTAAGAAAGCAGCATGGTACCAAAACAGCATGGTATTGGCATAAAAATACACAGATGAATGGAATAGATATGTCAGATACAAATCAATATATTTGCAGACAACTGATTTTCAACAAATGCAGCAAAGACAACACATATCTTCAATAAGTGGTTTTATGAAAATTGGATATCCATATGCAAAAGGAAGAAATTAGACACTTTTCTTAACTAGATAAAAAATTCAAAATGTATCAAAGTCCTAACTACAATACCTAAAACTATAAAATTCATACAATAAAACATACAGAAAATGCTTCTGGACATTGGACTGGGCAAACATGTTTTGGACATGACACTGAAAGCAGAGGCAGTAGTGCAAAAACTGACAAATGAAATTACACCTAACCTTCTGCACATTAAAGCAAACAATCAACAGAGTGAGGGGTCAACCTAGAAAATGGGAGGAAGTGCTGAAAAGTGATTAATTTCCTGAATACACAAGGAACTCAAACAACTCAAGAGAAAACAAATGAAGAAAAAATTTAAAAAATGAATAAAAAATTATTTTACAATAGGTGAATGAATTGCAGATATTTGTCAAGAGAAGATATATAAAATGGCAAATAAGTTTTTGAAAAAAATGCTTAACATCAGGGAATGCAAATCAAAATCACTGATATCATTTAACCCCAATCAAAAGTACTATGATAAAAAGACGAAAATATATTAAAATCAAAATTTCATTAACTTACTGAAAGAAATTTGGTCCAAATACAGTGGCGAGATTTTGAACATTCATGCGATTCTGCAAATGGTGTTTAGCTACTTTTGTCAAGAACCAGCAGACATACTTGAGCAGGCAGTAGTGGGTCTGCGGAAGCTCTTCTATTAAGTCTCTTAAACTGTTCTCCTGACTGTCATCTATGCCATCTGGAAGAGAATAAAAAAAATGTTCTCAGGCATGTTTCATGGGCAACTACTAAAGCACACAGAAATTATATATTCAAACATTTTATTCAGAAAATACTTCTCAGGGTCTATGAGGCCTTAAATTTGACAAATTTACTCAAGAAATTTTGAAACCCTTAAATTTTATTCAAATCATAAAATGCGCTTGCTTTTCAATTTTGCATTTTCTTCCCCCAAATTATATCATGGTTAGGTTTTTAACCCATACTTGAATCTTCTACTGGGTACACATCTTCATGTTGGGAAAACCAAGAATATTTTCCTTGAATAAAATGTGGCCTGAGAGACCCTGGGCTGTCAGGGAGGACACTAAGCTAATGATCAAGATGCATACACAGAGGAAACTTGTCATTGCTAAAGAGTCTGGAATCATGACAACCTTTTTCTCCTTCAAACTCTAATCAGCTTCCTCTGAGCCTTGGACACATCCTCAGAAACCTGGTTTTACCAAGAGTCTTGCTGCTTCCTTTTAGCCAGAACTCTCCACCCGTGTTGTCTCAAGTAACTCCTCTCACACCATCTTCATCTTCAGATGATGACTCACCACCTTGTTTAGCCTTAAGGTCTCTTAGGTAGGTTTTGCTAAAATCCTTCTCACCCTTGACCCTTCCTCTTAGGAACTTTCTATCCATTCTCTCTTACCTATTCCTTAGGTATAAAATCTCCACTTTTCATTGTCATATTCCAAATTGAGTCCACTCTCTTTCCCTTTCTGCAAGGCTCAATTTGGTAGGTCTTCTACCATTGCAATAATTCTGTAAAAAACCCGCCTTAAAATTATTTAATAACATCTGACATGTCACATATACTAGATCCCTATATCTAAACCTTAGAAGTTTAGCTTTGCATGGTTTCAATTACCTGTCAACCGTGACCTGAAATAATAAAAGAAAAATTCCAGAAATAAATAATTTATAAGTTTTTAGAACTTTTTGATTATGCTTTATTGTTACAATTATTTTATTAATATTTTCAATTTTTGCTGTTAATTTATCAATAAAACTGTATTGTAATTTTATATGGGTAAGAAAAATATCATAGTTTATAGAGTGGTCAGTACTATCTGCAGGATCAGGCAACCATCAGGGGTCTTAGAATGTATCTTCATGGGTGGTGGGAAGAGGGTTACATGGTTTAGAATTCCAAATGTCTAATAATCATGCCTATAGCCAAAAATGTCTTTTGATGTGCCTAGACATATATATGAAACGTTTTCAGTTCCTCAGATTTATTTTGTCAATAGTTCAATATGGTAAAGCTGCAACTTTGTGTGCCTTTTTTTTTTTAAGAGACAGGGTCTTGCTTTGAGTGCAGGCAGGTCTTGAACTCCCTGTATGGCCCAGGCTACCTTGATCTCATGGTGACCCTCCTGCATCAGTCTACCAAGAGCTGAACTACAGGCATATGTCACCACACAGCCCTGTGTGTTGATTTCTACCTAAGGAAAATACAAATCTTTTACATCAGACATTTTAGGGGCATAATCACAATCCACACTTTTAGAATGAAATTTTAATACAGATTAATTAATATGCAGATTAGATTCCTTACATAAGGCAGGTTTAGCCATGCAAATGAGTAAGAAACAGAAAAGTAAGGGAAATGTTACCTTAGGAAAGAAAAATAGTTACATAACATATGTATAACAATGCTATGGGCAGCAAATAAAGACAGGAAAAAAAACCCCATAGAAAGTCACACATGTGACACTGAGTGGGTACAGAGCACAGGGTCAAAATACAAGCTCAGCAGGAACTTCCTGGGTGAGGTCCTACTACTACTGCTTATGTGACTGAAGCATTGTTGCTTAGGACACCACTGCTTTTACTGCACTGTGATCTCAACTAGCAGAGATATATAAGAAATGTAGATAATAGAGTTTGGAGTGATTTAAAAACTAACCAAAGACTACTCATTCCTTGTACCATCATATTAAAAAGAAAAACAACCAGATCTTGAGTTAGACTCCTCATACCAAAAATAAAATAAAATAAAATAAACAAATAAAGAACTATTTTTTTTCATGGGTACTAATTCAAAATAAGTCTGATATTTTTATGGTTGTGTGCTCTTTGTTTACAACTGTGATCCAACTGCTAGCATTTAAAGATAGAAACAGTATTCAACAGTCTTGATAATTTGTTCCTGGCTTTGAAACAAAATGTCAAAACCTTTGGCAGGCATTGTGTGGAGACACTAGATCAAATAACGCAAATAATAAAAACATTTATGTATTTATGACAACAACATCTTTGAAAAACTATCAGTTTCATCATTTATTTCCAACTTCTGAAATGTGTTGAGTATTTCTTTTCTAGGAAATAAAACTGAGAAATAATGGGAAGGGAGACAGACATATTCAGAGTTACATGTTTAACAGGATAACATGAAGTTTTTTGTGACATAAATGGAAGAATCACTGAATATGTTCTCAAAAGGCAAAAGTAACTATGAACAAAAAATCTTGACATCTACCTCTTTCTTCCAAAAAGCATTTCCATTCCTTTTGATGTAAGGTTGATTCACTCACTGGGCAAAGATATAAATGCCCTCTAAATCATCAGGTTTGATAGGTGCACACTCATGCCTGAACTGTAAACATTTATGATACTTCTTGAATACTTATTCAAATATATTGACAGTTCAATAAAGACCTTAATGTATTAGAATGACATTCCTCCCCATCTCTTTCATACCAATTGATTATATAATAATATACTGGGACTCTGTAATTTGTTTTGTGTGTTTCCAGAAATACATAATACATGATAAATATAAACATTATTGCCAGCCTGCTGGAATTCTACAGACAGGATTTACTCCCTATGAAAATCATTGCTTAATACCTTCTGAGACTTACAAGAGAACAAGTAGGATAGCATTACTTGAGAAAATACCTTGTAAGAAACAAAATTCACAACACAGATTGACTATCCCTATTAAAAATGCATGGGACCAGAGATATTTCAGATTTCAGATTTTTCAATATTTCTATAACATAATGGGATTATTGGAAATGGGACATTATTCTACACATGAAATCACTTATTTTCTTATATACTT
>NW_004524848.1:621650-641638 GCF_000260255.1 Octodon degus | reverse complement strand
AGTCTGAGGGTAATTTCATACTATGTTTTTAATGTACCTCTGCTTAAACTACAACTCAATATATTGCATCAGGCGTGAAATTTTCCACTGTGGCATCATTTAGGGGCTCAGAAGGTTTTGGAATTTTGAGCACTTAGTTTTTAGGTTGAGGGATAACTCACCTGTATGCAGTTATTTCTACTTACATTACTTTTTGATTTGCTGATAACCAAATACTGCCTTATTCATTCATGTTTTTGTACTTCAGTTGGTAATTACAATGGCTTATAATTGCTTCTATTACTATGTACATTTATCTATAATGTGCACTTATTGTATAAGGGATGTTTATCATATACTGATTCTGGCATTCTCCAACACTAAGGAAATAGCAATAACAGAAAAACACATGCTTTTATTAAACATTTCAAGTGGGAGGCAAATAGGCAATAGTTAAATAAATTTAAAATACATTTTTGATATCTCAATGCTGTGTGAGGAGGCTGTGTGTTAAGGAGTTCAAAGTAGAAGAAAACTATGATGTATGACACTTGGATTTGTGTGGGAGAACAGTGACTAACACTGCAAAATCCCTGAGAATTTTCTGGACACTGTGCTTGATCCAAATGGATCTTATGAGATTTCCCCTGAGCAGGAAGGGAAGACAGGACTGGTCAATCAGATCAAGTGCCACAGAAATTGTGGATTTAGCATGTGGTTCTTTCCATCCCAATGAAGCATGAGGTTTCCTCCAAGTGGAGAACGCAGTGTATGAGAAAACTGTGATGGGTATTGAGTTCACATTTGTGAGCAAGACAGTAGCTAACACTAGAGGACATCTGGAAAGCAAAGTCTTGGTAGGAGCTCAACAGTTTGAGGTAGGCTATCCTTGACACAACACATCATTAGTGATAGAGCTTTCTATTATATCAGATCTACAGCCTTCAACACAAAAACACCATAATAATGATGGAAATGGCAGCAAGAAAGGAAGAAAATAATTTAAAAGTACCAAAGAAATGTTAAATAAGGACATTTAAATTGCCAAGTAGATATGACCAGAAAAGAACCAGCCATGTGATACATCATAGTCAAAATACCAGAAATTCAGTTAAGCTTAACAGCTTAACAGCCTAGGTTGTATGGTAATAACAATAAACTTTTCTTCTGGAGGGTTAACAACCTCAGTTTTCAGACCAAAATTAGAGAAAAAGGAGGGCCACAAGGAAAGCCAATATTTTGGCCCTAGTCTTCCAAGGTCAATTAAGACGCAGCACATATGAGAATTTGTACTGTAAAATCATGTAACTCAGTAGTGTCCCAAATTTTCTGATCAAGGAGATTATGGAGTCAAAGAGGAAAGTGATCAATGATGTAGAGTGTGCCTAAGGAGAGTCACATGGAGAGAAAACATTCTCTCAGGCTTTCACAGACAGCATATTGGCCAAGCAATGGCCATGACTCATCCACATGGCTGACACTGACAAATGATCTACAATCTGAGGTACAGGATCTCAGGATAAATCCTGAAGGGATTTGACTGACCTTATCAGATCCAAAATCTACAACTCTTATTGCATAGGTCTTGCTTTATCTTGGTCTTAACCATCCAGCACAAAAGTATAAAAACAAAGTATAAGAAGTAAAGTCATGGTGTTATGTTGAGCTGTAAGGGACTCTGGTCAACAATTTCTGACATTGCCAGTCAAGCGGAAGACCCAATACTATTATGGGCTACTGGACTCTTTTAGAATATTTTGCTGAGTTAACACACCTATAATCAAATGACGGAACTAAACAAAAAAAGGGGATACAGATGAATGTCCATTTTGTATCTGTGTATTCCAAATGGTTAGGATAGATATATAGTTACATTCTCTTAATGAATAGAGGGATTTGCTCTAATAGTGTTTGTAAACAGGATATCAGGTCTGCATCTTGTACAGCAAATAACCACTAGGAAGAATGTATGCAATGTGTTAATTATTGAAACTGTCCTACCAAAACAACAACAACAACAACAACAACAACAACAACAACAACAAACCCCAGAAATTCAGAACAAAGATTGGAAACTAAAAGTGCTGTAGAAAAACATCAAAGAACTTAGGAAAGGAAACCCATCTGAGTAATACAGAATTTTTAACATCAATCTTAATATCCAGGAGAAGTTGGAGTAAAGTTTTTTAAATTCTAAAAGCTAACAATTGCCAACTCTGATTACTATACACTGAAAAATTATCCTGAAAATAGATGGAAAAATGAACACCTATCATGACAAACTGAAGAAATCCTTGGCCACCAAACCAGCATTGCAAAAAATATTGAAGGGAAACATCAGCAGAGACAGTGAAGTCAACATCACCCAAGAGCTCAAAGGAAAAAAGTAGATCTTGCTAAGAGAATACCTAAATAAGAGGAAAACAAAAAGAAATCAATACTGGAAAATCACACAATGACAGGAATTGACAAATAATACTTTTCAATAATAATTCTCAATGTAAATGATCTTAATCCTACCTAAAAGACTGAATTAAAAACCAACACAGTATGCTGTGTGCAGGGTCAAACCTTATCTGCAATGACACACATCAACTGAAGTGAAAGGATAAGGACAGGGGAGATGGCTCAGTAGAATAAGTGCTTGCCTGGCAAGCACAAGGGCCTGAGTTCAATCCCCAGTTCTGAAAAAAAAAAAACCTGAAGGTAAAAGGATGGTAAATCGTATTTCATGCATCCAGAACCCAAAAGCAAGCAGTAGTTATTCTAATTTTTGAAAAAGTTAACTTCAAACCAATATTGATCCAAAATGACAAAGAAGTTCAGTACATATATTAATGAGAACAATTCATCAAGAAAAATAATTGTAAATACATATTCTACATATTCTCTGAATATCAGCATGCCCAATGTCATGAAATAAAATGTATTTGACTTAATAGAACAGATACAAACAATACAATCATAGTAGGACTTTAATTCCGTACTTTCACAAACAGACAAGTTAATCATAAATAATATCAACAAAGTATCAGAATTAAATCACACCACAGAAGAAATTAATTTTTAGACAACTACAGTATTTCATCCTGCAGTAGCAGAATACACTCTCTTCTACTAGCCATCAAACTTTCTCAAAAACAATCATATTTTAGGCCATAAAGCATGTCTCAATAAATACACAAGGATGAAACCATCCCTTACATCTCATCCAATCACAATGGAATAAAACCACAAAGTAAGACAAAAAAAGAAAAAGAAACACAGATGGCTACACAAATATAATGAGATTAATATACTTTTGAAAAATTATCAATGGATAAAAAAGATCAATAGATCACCCAAATAGAAAATCAGGGAAATATCTCTGAGAAGTGAAATATCATCTAATTTCTCTTACATGAGAAGCCCAAAATATAAATGAAGAGTAAACTAAAGGACAGGTGGTAGGAAATAAGAGATGTAGGCTTTTTGGAGAAGGGTTCTAGTGAAAGGGTAAATGGGAAGGTAGGGGAGAAGACTACCTATGCCAGGTGCTTTTCTAAGCATTTGCGATATATCAGTAAGCACACACACACACACACACACACACACACACACACACACACACACACACCCCTCTTCCAGAAATCACTATCCAGGCTAACATATTAAACAATACATATAGTAACATGATAATGGAAGTGAGAATACTGGACCAGGTTAAGAACTGGTGAATATAATTATAAATAGGACTGTTAGAAGGCCTGATTGAGACTATATTTGACATCTGTAGGTACAATTAGATCTCCAAACTGGTAAATGTAATCTCTTTCACAGTTGGAAGTTGAGTTTAAACATCTTTTAAATACTTTAATGCTTTGCATATTAAGTGATCAAGATTCATGAGCTTCTCTGTCCCTCTCCTGGAAGCAACCAGCAGGAAGGTAGAGTATGCAATAGCTGGAAGTAGCTAGCCTTCTCCCTCCTGTGGAGTCCACGGGAGCCACAGCACTTTGATCCCAGCTCTGGAGGAGGTATGTACATCACCATGGTGACTGGACAGAAGTTGATGAGAGCTATTATTTTTTAAATTTGGTGGACCAGCAATGTTGAAATTCTGGTAGGATTTTGTAAAATGACCACTAGACTCAAATCAAAGTCCACACATGTGTTGTCAACCCAGTGGTGACATGTATTCACTCTGGTACTTACATAAACACTTTTAATGTACCCCTGGCACTGATGAGGTAATAGAATCCACTAGCCATGTTCTGATGTCAAGAAAGGTGACAGTCTTCACTAGCAGCACCATCTCAGCAGCCACGCAGAGTATGCCCTTGCCGCAGACCACACAGTGTACCTGCTGCCTGAGAAGCTGGACTTCAGACAGGGAGCTGCCCTTGGTATCCCGTACTTCACTGCCTCTCGTGCTCAGTTCTACAGTGCCTATGTGAAAGCCAATGTGTTTTGGGCCATGGAGCTAGTGAAGGAGTTGCATTAACAACATGCTAAATTGCTGAAGCATATGGCTTAAAGGTTTTGGGCACAGCTGGTAGTGAGGAAGGACTGAAGATCGTTTTTGCAAAATGAAGTCCATGAAGTATTTTGTCACAGAGAAGCTGTTATATGGATAAAAATCAGGAAATCTGTTGGGGCAAAAGAAATTGAGGTGATTATTGAAATATTACCTAATATAAGTCTTAGCAATGATTTGAAATTTCTGTCATATGGAAGATGGGTAATACTCGCTGCAGCAGGTTCTACTGAAATAAACCCATAGGACACCATAGCAAAGGAGTCTACTGTAACTGAAGTTTCTCTGCTTTCATCAGCCAAGGAAGAATTTCAGCAGTTTGCATCAGCCCTACAAGCAGAAATGAAAACTGGTTGGTTGAAGCCTGTAATAGGTTCTCAGTATCCACTGGAGAAGGTTTTCCAGGCTCACAAAAATACCATTCATGGCAGTGGGGCTGTTGGAAAAATGGTTTTTCGGATATGATGCTGCTTTCATGGGCTTCCAGTGTAATTAGGAGACTTTCGTTCCTCCATCTACTATTTTTTTTTTTTTTTTTTTTTTTTTTGGTACAGGGTCTACAGGGACTATAGGGCCTCACTAAGTAGATCGGCTCACAGTGATCCTCCTATTTTCAGCCTCCCAAGTGCTGGGATTACAGGCATGCATCACCATGCCCAGTCTCATCACCAGGGGTGGGGCTGGCACAGTGTGCCAGGGATTGAACACCAGTTGCTGTGCTCTGCCTAAGCAGGCACTTCAGTCTGCTGAGCTATCTGGCTGGCCCTCCATCTCCTTTACATTGTCATTAATTAACATTTATTTGAGTCAGTGAATTTGTCTTAAAAAGCAAGATTATTCTTTAGGGAGCAGAGACAGTGAAGTAAAGCTTGTTTCCTAGATGATTATCGTATTTAATGTTTTCTATCTTAAAGAATCATCATAGTGGGAAAGAACATGGCAGTGGTCACTTGGCACTGGTGTACATTCCAGTTCTTAACTGATACTAGTTTAATTCCATGCCACTGACCAACACATGCTAATTCAAAGTAAGACTGACTGCCAAGCCTACTAATCTTTATTGAGTATTCATTAATCAGTTTTGTTCAATTCATAGCTAATGGGACCCCACAGACTTTCTGCACCAAAAGAGAAATCCTTCTTCAAACTAATCTCATTGATAGTTATTTGGAAGGAATGAATAGATAAAATGTCCCAAGAAATTTGGTGGTTTTCCAAATATTTCCCTAAATAGTGAAAGATTCACTGCAATGCTAGGTGACTGTCAGTGACTATCTGTATGTTCTTTGGGGGCAGTGCCCTTCTTGGGTCTATGAAGGTAGATACAGAGCCACCAAGTAAGGGCTGTGTGATTCATTAGATTTTCAGAGTAGGTTTAGTTATCTTTTCTGTGTGTGTGTGTGGGGGGGGGTGGATCAAAAATTTTTATTTAATAAGTTCACAAATTTGACATATTAAGATGATCTGCTTTTGTTTCATGACAATAGTCTGTAATAAATTCTACAGATTAAAAAAATGACCAAGAAATAATTTTATAGAAATAAAGTAAAATAAAAGATGTCAGAAAATGAGGAAATAGTTTTTCAAATGGAAAGGGGACTAAGAGATGGAGAAAGGGGATAGGAAGGGTAGGAGGATGAAAACAGAACTGATATGTGTTATGTGTGTGCACCAACTCCCTAGGAGAAAGGCACTTACTATACATTGTAAATATGTACTAATAAAAAATAAAAATTGGAAAAAGCAATCATTTTAATAGAGTAATACACATTTTAAGGCACAGTAACACAAGCCAGCATAGGAATAAAGTGAGATCTATCTTTTAAACACATTTTCTTTTCTTTTTTCTTTCTTTCTTTTTTTTTTTTTATGTGGAACCAGAGATTGAACTCAGGCCCTTGCACTTGCCAACCAAGTGTTTATTCTACTGAGCTATCTCCCTGGCCCTCAAATGCATTTTCAAGAAACATGAAACAATTAGTCCATTTATACAACTAACTGAGTTGTAGTGTTATGTGGAAAATGGATTACAAACAATACTTAAACAAGAAAAAGCTCATTTGTAGCTGGGCTGGTTGCTAGTCCCTATAGTTTCAGCTACTCCTGAGGTAAGTCTGCTTGAATCCCAGAGGTCTGAGGCCAGATTGAATAATACGGAGGCTGTCTCAAAAAACAAGTGTGTGCACGTGTGCAGACACACTCATTTGGTAGTCATAAGATAAGGACATTCAGTGTGAAATTCCAAAGAACAGTCTCAGAAATCAAGGCAAAATGTACCTCTGCAAATATATTAACATATATGAGGTTATAAATTCACAGCTATTTGTCAGTTAAACAAGAATTAAATCATACTATGCAATTCCTAAGTCTAAAAGTTCTAAGAAAAATTGGGAGAACTGAAATATTCACTGTTTTATTTAATATCAATATTTTATAAGATATGAACAACCTTTATTAGTTAGTGAAAAGTGTCCCTTCATAGTATTTAAGTATTTTTTGAAAGCATTCACTTGGTTAAATTTGGTTCATTCCTAAAACTCAACATAAAACTACCAAAGTGTAGATAGTACAGAGCAATTCATTCAGCACTTGAAGATCATAACTACTTTTGTTCTAGCTTAAGTAGCAAACACTGAACCATATAACAACATTTGCCCTCATTAAAATAAGATTATAGTCACACAGGACTGAACCTAACTCTAATCTTGACATTTATCCGGCTGTTTTTCACATGCCTCTGCTTTCCAATGGCCATTAAGGTAATATTGTACTTATAAACTTGGCTTCAAGGAGAGAAAAATTTCTGCAAAATGCTAATCCCTATGATGATATATCTCAGAGCTATGAGAAGGTCAAACATTAAAGAACCAAAATAGTTGTTGCAGTGCTGTTTTTCAGAGTAGCACTCTCCTCTATTTATTAAGCCCCACAGAAGGACTTCTGAAAACTTGCCTATCTATTACATAGTACAAGAAGCTGTTGTGCTTTGAAGACTAAGAGGGGACACAAGCCTGAAAATGTGGGCAGCCTTTAGAAGCTGACAAGCTAACAAGGAAACAGGAATTGCAGCCTTGTTAAGTGCACATAATCAAATTTTGTCAACAGCTCAAGTGGGTCAGGCAGTAGATTCTTCCTTGAAGAAAGTCCATGAATGGTGAATGTCACCTTGATTTGGACCTTGTGAGAGCTAGAGTGGAGGAACAGCTGGACCTGTGCACTTTGTACCCACATAACAGGGCTATATAACAGAATTGCATCATTTTAGGTCACTAAATTCTATTACAGTAGCAATAGAAATCTAACATAGTCCCAGTGAAAGAGAACTAGACAGAAACCGAACTGGTGCCCACAATCACCAGTTGTTACATAATTTAGCTACAATTTAAATCCAAGCATTCTGATCTTAGGGCATGTGCTTTAATTCAGAATAACTTCACAAAAATCACTATGATTATCAATATAGAGCACCCAACACAGTGACTCATACAGTTCTTAGGAAGTTTTTCCAGAGTCACTAAAAAAGCAAACAAAATTGAATAGTGGGAGGTAATAATCTTAATTCATTTGTGATAAACTATAGCCTTATAATCTTGTATAGTTCATAGAGGTAACAATGTTTCAATGAAAGCCTACAAGAATGCCTAGGTAAGGGGCTGGGGAGATGGCTCAGTAGAATAACTGCTTCCCTGGCAAGCACAAGGGCCTTAGTTCAATCCCCAGTTCTGCCAAAAAAAAAAAAAAAAAAAAAAAAGCCTCATATTTTGGGGCTGGGGAGATGGCTCAGTGGAATAAGTGCTTCCCTGGCAAACACAAGGGCCTGAGTTCAATCCCTGGTTCTGGGGGAAAAAAAAAGAATGCCTAGGTAAAAAAATTTTCTGAACTGCATATGAAAAAACAAAATGGAAACTTCATTTCTTTCTAAATGTGCATTTAGGGGCTGGGGAGATAGCTCAGTGGCATAAGCATCTGCCTCACATGTGCAAGGGCCTGAGTTCGATCCCTAGTATCACAAAAAAAGAAAAAGAAAAAGAATGCCTGCTAAATATGCATTTATAGAATGAAGGGAGGGGGAGTCAAAATATCCTGATTGGATCAGGCTTCTCCCAAGTGATGAGAAGTTTATGGACACAACATGGTTACAACTTTAGGTTAATGAGACTGATATTTTCCTACGCAAAAAGAAAATTTACACTTTACAAATCTTACATTTTTAACCCATAACTGTGACAACAATCTAAAAGGCCTCACATATGCTTTTCAGGATAAAGTGACTAATGAAAATGACTAAATTACAATCAATTCTTAGGCATTACTAATGAAATTATAAATCTTAACATTTTGACTAGATTCTACAAGATATAGAGGTATAGTTATTGCCAATTAACCTGACATTTACACAGCTCCTACTATCAGAACTTCCATGTCTACAATAGTAAAGGTCTGCAGAAACTAAGAAGCTAGACTATAATTTTAGTCCTCTAAACAAATACAAACCCCCAATGATAACTACACAGTAGCATAGTACATCTGTCTTAGAAGAATCTATTGTGTGCTTATTGCTTGCCAGGGGGGGAAGGTGGCATAAAAAATATGGAATATCCTACTTATTAACATTGGGAGCACATATCTAGTGAGACGTTAGACATGCTTTTAACTGTATTGAAGAATTAAAGGAAATGCATGAAAATATAAATACACAAGAGCCTATCAAAAACAATCATAGTAGTTAGGAAGAGGAACCTTTCACAAGACAATAGGCTAATCTTGAACCATTCTGGCACTATCCCAACTAGTAAAATGGCTTTCTCTTAAGTAGAGTGTAATATTAAATGGCAAAGAACAGTCAATGTGTAATTTCAGTGGAAATCATATTACCACTAGTTTTTTTGTCTAAGCATTACTGATTAAGATATCCACTCTAACTTGCCTGAAAGTGAACTTGGTACTCTTTGAGCTAAACTATCAACCATGAATTACTTAAGCCTGTTTTCTATGGCACCTATTCTTCTGGAAGGGCTACATATTGTTATGGACTCAGTATAAAATGTTCATTCCTTGAAGTTAGTAAAAACAGTGTTTAGAGTACAGTTTAAGCTGTTTAGGGAAGAACTATAGGCAACTAGAATTTGGCATTCCCTCAAATTGACAGTAAACAAATTTTCAACACTTATTTTACATATCAATTTTCTATTAATATAAGTTATAATCTTTTTAAATTATTTATTTAATGGTTGTTTTGTCTTTTTTTCCTGGTCAATCTATATATGTCACTCCAAAAGGAAAAACATTAAGGAAAAGTGAATTTAATGAGGGCCACTCCAAGTTCACAACCAGGTATTCATTCCTAAATCCCCAACAGATTGTTATCTTCTTGGCACTGGAGCCACTGGGTCTCTTCTTTCTCTTCCTTCCTGCCTATAATCTCACTACTATTACAAAATTCTATAGCCTTACTATGAGGCTGGCTACAAACAAAACATAATAGGTGTTGGGAAGGATGTAGGGAAATTAATATGCTGAAGTTACCACACGATATAGTAACTACTAGATCAATGCTCAAGAGAAAGACAAAGTATGCACACACAAAAATTTGTGCATAAGTGTTCATAACCGTGTCATGCACAGTAGCCAAAAAGTGGGAGCAGTGTAAATGTTCAGCAATAGATGAGTGGATAAATAAAATGGGATATACTCATACCACAGAATATTAGCCCAGAAATGATATATGGTACAATGTGGGTGAATCTTGAAATACAATGAAGAAATGTCTTGAAAAAGGCCACATATTGTGTGATTCCATTTATATGAAACGTCCACAACAGCCAAATGTATAAAGACAGAAGAATATTAATGTCTGCCTATGGATGGAGGGGCAGAAGGAAGGCAGAGGAGAGACTGCTAATGGACACAGTTTCTCCTGGGGCTTACAAAAATGTTCTAAAATTAGACAGTGGTGAAGGTTACACTCTGTGAATCTACTGACAACTACTGATTGAGGCACTTTACGAGGGTCAATTTTATGTTGGGTAATTTGCATCTTAACAAAGCTGTTAAAGAGTTCTATTGGCTTTAAAATCAAGCTAGGTAAAAGAAAGAAGAGATCTGTCATTTAAGATGACAGATTGCTGCACTTAAAGATTCATGTATCTACCTTCCCTCCTCATACTCCAGTAAAATAATCTTTAAAAGAAACAAGCCCTCACAGGTGAAAAGAATAGCACAAAAAATGTCAGGAGATGAAAGACCGCAATTAATTCACACATGCCTGTCTACGTGCACACACGTACGCACTGGCATCCTTTAAGACTAGCTGTTCTTATATGGAATAACTTTGCCCAGTCATAGCTTTTCTTTCCAAGCTTAATAACTATATGCCCTACTTAATATTAGCTTACAGAGTCAAAGGCCATTATAAGGAAAACAGAGATATACATGTGTACTCAGCAAAGAAAATAAATATCTAGTTATCAGGACCTGTAATTTCAGAGGTCAAGTGGAGTAATAAATACAAGCAAGGTTTTTCCCGTCACATAGATCTGGATGGTAGCAGTAATCCAACTGGAATGTTGTCAAAATGTGCAGAATCACATGTAGAAACATGAGTTTCCCAGCTTGTCCCTTCTCTTTCCCTTCCCACCCTTCTCTAAACTTGTAATCCTCCTGCCTCAGTCTCTCAGACGGCCAGGATCAGAGGCATGTACCACCACCATACCCAGCTGACTCTACATTTCTGACTTATTGACGCCTTCAGGAGGTGTGTAGATCTAACCCATTAATATTTCTGTGCACTTGAGTCTCTATCTAGAAAAAAATGAGTATGTGCTTGGTATTGCTTACACAAAAATATAAAAGACACATACTGAAAAATAAAGCTACGATTTGGATTCTGTTTTACAGAAAAACAACTTGAGAGGTTTAATTTCAAAAGAAAAGATACTTTGCAGTGAGATGGTACTAACATAGCAAAAGAATTTTGTCATGCTTCTTGTGGAGGTCATTCTCTCCAAGGAACGACAATAACTACTGTTAGTAACATTTGCATTGTATTTTGAAAGTGTGAGACAAAACATTCAATTAACCTCAAACAATACATAAGGCAACATGATAGTGGGAGAAAAGACTTAATTCCAAGTCATCTTCAAGTAAGTATTTGAGTAAAAAGAGAAATAGAACTCAAGTTTTAGACGTGTCAGTCCATTACATTCATTTCTTTACAATTAGCCATTGTGCTGATTAAAGTTGCCCTATTGTTAGTATTTTTTAAAAGAAAAATAGTTGCTATCTAAATGATCAAATGATCTTAAACTAAAATTCACATGCACTTAAGACTCACATATAAAATTACTCCCAAGATCAAGTATAGGGAGTAAAAGAGCAAGGGAGAATTTCCCCTTTAAAGAGACAGACTGAGCATAGGCATTTCTTTTCAAGATTCTGCTGAAATGACAGTAAGGTAAGTTTGAAAGCATAAAAGTCCAAGGATTAAAAAAGAAGTAAAACAACAGGAAAGATAAAAATTGATGAAATTTCCAAAACGTCTGAAGTGGATACAAATGACTGAAAACAGATTGTCAGGAAAAATTGTTAGGCTCAGGAATCTCAGAACACCCATAATCCAGGCCAGAATGTGCTCAGTCAGGCAGGAGGGCTGAAGTTCCTGGGAAACAGTAAAGGGTTCCTGGATACCTGAGATAGTTGTGGGTTGCCTGAGGAGAAGAGGTAAAAAAGTATAAAACATGGGCTCATCCACTCATGAGAAACCCACTTCTGCTCTCGAGGGACTCAGGTGAACAAAGAAAAATACATTCTCATCCTGACCTGGAGGTCCCAATTAAACAGCTAGATTCCCAGTTCTACTCTCTAATCCCCTGGAAGTGAGGTTTATCACTGACAAAATGTTCTTAAGCCAAAATAGCCAAAAATCATTGTGTATTGTAGTAAAAGGAGACAAAGAGGGCAAAGGGAAACCATGACAAATAGCAACAAGCCTTCATTAGTATTTGCAGAAAAATAAGATCAGAGAGTCAGGAAAAAAGATTAAAATACTTTGAAAAAGCAACAGAGAAGACTGGGTGTGGTGGTGCATGCCTATAATCCCAGCTCCTGGGAGGCTGTATACAGGTGGATCACTATGAGTCTGATCTAGTAGTGAGATCCTGAACACCCTGTAGACTTTTCCCTAAAATACAAAAGAAAAGTAAAAGAAAAAGAAAGAAAAAAAAACAGCAACAGAGAAGAAAAATAACTTGGTTATTAAGATTACAGAGGCTAGAACTATTCCTTTCAAATTTAGGTTATAATAAATCATATCTTTATGTTTATTTATTAAAAAAAGATTATAGAGGCTAAAATTTAAAAGCATAAGTCCAGAAAATATTGTTGAGGAAATTTACAAGAAAAGAAATTTAAAGGCAATTATAAGACATTTAAAGGAATTACAATATGGGAAAGGTGATACAAGAAAAACTTTAAAGATAATTTGGAAAACTGAAAGGACTCACTGATGATTCAACACAAACACAGAGAGAGAGAGAGAGAGAGAGAGAGAGAGAGAGAGAGAGAGAGAGAGAGAGAGAGAACAGAAAACACCAGTTCCAGTAAAGAAGAATGGTAACAGAAAACTTAGGATGATATGTTTAACCAGCCTAGGCAGGACCAGAACAAAAATAGGCACCATAAGGAATCAAATAAAGAAATGATAATTTGATAGCTTTTTAAAAAAATCATTAATAGTGGCTATTGAGGAGTGGTTTGTAAGAAAAAATCACAGGTAAGTTTATAATTACATAAATTAAAAATAAAGCAAATATCAACATAGGAAATATGTTCCACATATGCATACACCCTTATATAACCATAACAAATTGCTTCCAGCTAATTCCACAGAGAGGCAATGAAATAATGTCTGCAAGACAGCAATCAAGATATGACACTTTATTATGAAAACAAAACCCCAGAGCAATAACTGATTCAGGTAACATTGATTTTCTCCAGGAAAGAGAGTGGGCTGCCACAGGGTGGGGCAGGGTTGTGCTGCTGTTCTTTATAAATATATCTTATTCTTGTAAAAATAAAACAGTATGTGTTTACTTGTGTGAGAGGTTGCTTTATTTTGTTTGGACACAGGACCTCACTATGCTGGCCCAGGCTGGATTCAAATGATCTTCCTACCTCTGCTTCCTGAGTAGCTGGACTAGCACTAGTACTTCCTTACATAGGAATGCCCCACTATGTAAGGCCAAATAATTTTTCTTGTTGTTTGTGTTTTTGATGCAGAGTTTTGCTCTGCAGCTCAGGCTGGACTTGAGCTTACTTTGTAGCCCAGCCTGGTCTTGACTTTGCAATGACTCTCCTTCCTTAGCCTCCCAAGTGCTGGGATTACAGGCATGTTCTACCAGACTGCACTAAATAATTACTAAATAAAGTGAAATATATTCATTGAACCTAATGAATTTATTTAGGTTAATTTAGCAGGAATATACCACTTATGACATTCTGACATTGCTCTCTCTTTTAATCCCACTTATCCTCTGGATCTTGGCTTTTTGTGTATACAATGTAGTTTCCTAATAAACCTGTGAATTTATTGTTGGCAGGACAGTGTACTAACTTTCCACATAAACAAAAGAGTCTCAAACCTAATGCCTTTACCTCAATTTTACAATTAAAAAGTAATTTATCAGTCACCACTTTAATATCAAACAGTACTTTGTTATCTATAACATAAAATACATATTTGCAAGCTTAAACTTCTATGAAAATTATAAGATATAAAAAGTAAAATCACTGATAATTGGTTGGCAATCTAAAAATAATCCCAAAATATTTATGAACAGTTCAGTCTATCTTACATTATTCAGTATTTGTCAACTCAGCCAACAACTCAAAATTCAAGTATACCATCATTTTAGCTAATTTGGGCAAATCTTTTGAAATCTTCATCTGTACTCCACATTGAAACCCATCTTTTTTGTTCTTTTTCTATTTTTCTACTAGGTAGGGAAATATTTATTTTTCTGCAACTCTTGTTTTTTACACAAGGAAGTTAGAATAGGAAAAGGAAAAGAAATAGTTTTAAGTATAGAGGTGAAAGAATGGAGAGAATCATGGTAAATGGCTTGTCTTCGGTCCAAGAAGGCAGGGGCCAACAGTGACAGCTGAGGATGAACTGGGAGAACCGTATGTGCAAAGGGAAGTGTATGGCAGGAACACCTTTCTTCAGAGGTGATGGTTCAGTCAGCCTGAAGGATAATTTGATCTCATGGTGTATTAGGCAGCTACAGAAGGTTTCTAGGAAATTAAAGGCTGTCTCTTCCTTGCACAACAAACACATCAGGTTAATTCTTGATCACAGTCAATGAAGCATTGGCTTAACATTTTTTAAGTATTTATTATATGCCTGTAATTGTTCTAAGTGCTTTACATAAGTAAACTTTTCCAATATCCATAATAACCTCAGAAAGTAGGAAGTATCTGCATTTAAGAGGAAAATTAAAGTTGGCCTGGTGGCACACACCTGTAATCCCAGCATTTGGGAAGCTGAGGCAGGATGATGACCATGAGTCTGAGGCCATGCTGTACTACATAGTGAAACCCTGTCTTTAAAAAATAAAAATAAAAATAAAAATTAAGTATGGTGGCTTTACAAAGTCTGCAAAGCTTGACCTATCTCACTTCAAAGGATTTGCTTCTTCTTGGCTACAGACTAAAAACTCATCCCTAACAGAATATGCTGGATTATGACATCTGAGTTTAGTTGTACAAGGACAGCCTTCATCTTTTTTGGGGGGAAGCCACTTACATGTTATGAGAACATTCTAGCAACTCCCTAGAAGCATGCATGGAAAGAATTTTTGGCCTCTAACCAAGAGCCCGCTCTACGTTACCTCTCTGCATAAGCCACCACACAGGCAGACCGCAGCCCCACCTGAGCCCTCACTATCTCCTTTGCCATAGCTTCCTGCAACCCAGAACCACTCAGCTCAACTACATCCAGATCTTTGATATACAGAAACGGTGAGAAAACAAACATTTATTGTTTTAGGAAACTATATGTTGGAGTAATTGATGTGCAGCAATAGATAACTAATATGCAAAGATTAAGTAATTTGTCTGTACTATTGCAGGTAACCAAAGGCAAACTGAAAACTGAAACCCGTGAGAAAGCATTCAGGGCCTATGGCCTACACTGCTTGCTATAATTAATTTCTTTTAAAGGAGGTTATTGTGTTTTTATTTCCACTGTACTTTTTGCTTCTTCCCTAACTCATATTTATCAAATTGTGAGAAAGTTTTAAAAGCATAGTATTATAGAGAGAATGTTTCTACAACATCCATGGGTTGAAGCCCTAAACAACAACTGAACTATATTTAAAGACAGACCAGTAGGAGGTAGTTATAGATCAATGAGGCCTGCAGGGTGGGCTCTGAATCAGGGCTGGTGTCCTTATAAGAGTCAAGGAATGCGGCAGCACTGGGAAGCCCACAGGAAGGCAGAAACAAGAGACTCTACTGTAACCATCTCTGCCAGGGCTTCATCTCAGTCCTCCAGCCTCTGGAAATTTCTGTGATTTAAGCTTCATGGTCTGAGAATTTTGTCATAGCAGCCCCAGTTGACTGATCCACCCAGCATATTCAAAAAGGCCTGGGCTTGGAAGAGGGGCAGATCTCAGCTCTGCACATTCTAGCTACTTACTCCCTGGCTTACCTCGCTGAGCTTCACTTTTCTTCCTAGGAAATGTTTATAAGATTCAATGCAATGGCATTAGAAGCCAAGCATAAGTAAAGCGCTTAGGCAAAATCTTCATGTTCAGTGGGCACTTATATTGTGATGAAAGAAATACAAAATTAGCTTACTGTCATTTATCTACAACCAACGTATTATCCAACACAATGAATGCTCTAATAATATAAGCCTGCTAAGTATACAAGGATGACTATTAGATGCCTATGCTCATCCCTAACCCTCTTCACATGCACTGTCCTTCATTTTACTCATCATTTCAAAGTGAGCACTTCATCATCCCCCCAAATAATCTTCCCTTTTGACTCCTGTTATTTTTATTAAGGGTTCAATGGTTAAGAGTCTCTCTACACTCTTCAACAAAAGGAGCTGATTCCTAAGACAATTAACAAAGCCCCACAAGAAGATAATGAGCGCTCACCAAGCTCACCAAGCACCTGAACTTTCAGACTAAGTCCCAATTCCCCTCCAAGAGGGCTAGTGCATTAGTCAGCTGCAAAAGTTTTCTAGAAAATTAAAGGCTATCTCTTCCTTGCACAACAAACACAACAGGTCTGACAGACAACATTTTTAACTGCTACCCATCCTACCTAAGCCACCACTCCAGGCACAGACAGAAAAGATACAAATAAAAAGAGCACCATTTGCCCCACTTGGCAAAGCACGGTGCGTGAAGCATGGTGCATGGGAGCTCACCCTGGTGCTACTAAAACTGTTTCAAAATTTCCTCTCCAATTTATTAGTAGCCACGCAACAAGTCTGAGTGTCCTTTGCCCCTTAAAACCTCCTGGTTTTGTGGTCCTCACTAAAGAAATGGACACACTGCTCACCACTGTTTCAAAGACACTGCCATTTTTTAACTTTAGGCATAATTTTTACTCTTACCTCAACATCTTTATCTATCTATCAATCTATCTATCTATCTATCTATCTATCTATCTATCTATCTATCATCTATCTAACTATCTATCTCATGTTTTCTGTCCACCATCTCTGGTGGCCTTCCTCTAAAATTCTGTTTTTCTGGACTAGTAAGAAGACTGTAGGAATGTATAGGGGGGATGGCTGTACAATTTGCATATCTTCTTAATGCCCCTGAGCTGTATGCTAAAAAAGATAAATTTTCTGTCAAATATATTTTATCACAGTTTCAAAAAGAATCCAGTTGGTAACCTTTAAGTTGGTGCAGGGGCTTAGCAAAGGTTCTGCAACCTAAATTTCTGGGGTCCTCTAGATGTTCCCTCTACCCCCAGAATCTTACCATTCAACTGTCTCACATAGCATGGCCTAATACCTTTCATCATGAAACTTCCTTCTTTAGTACAGAGTCTATAGGGTCTCACTACACAAACTGGACTTGTAGTGATCCTCCTGTTTTCAGCCTCCCAAGCACTGGGATCACAAGTGTGCACCACCATGCCCAGTCTCAATTGCTGTCTCAGCATGCCCCGGGGGCAGGGCTGGCATGTCACACGGGATTGAACCCCTGTGTCTGTGTCTGCCTAAGCAGGCACTTTAGTCCATTGAGCTATCTGGCTGGCCCAAAACGTCATTCTTTAAAAACTTCACTATAGATAAAGATTAGTTCTTCAGTCTAATATGCAGGACTCCAGGCCAACTGATCTCAATTGACCTTTTTGATCCCGGCTTTTGCTAAACTCCTAAAACTGTGGATAACTCTTCTTACGCAATTCTGTCTTATTGTTCTAAAAGTTTTTTTTAAATTAGTGTATGCATATTATACATGCTAGTGGGTTTCCTTCTGGTACATTTGTACATGCATGTAACAATCTTCCATCATCCCCCTTCATGTCCTTCCTCCCCTTTCTCTTCTCTAATAGCCTCCCTTTTACTTCAGCTTAGCATCTTCCTCATGTGCTTTCCTCAGCTAAAAGATTTTCCCCTCTATCCATTTTAATCTTATGTCCCCTCTTCTTATTTTTTCCACAAATTCTTCCCTGATCATCCTAAGACTGGCTGATTTTCTTATTATTTGGCATTAATTGTATACTCTTACTATTAATTTGAAACACTGTAAAATATATGTAACCACAGCCTATTTTCTCAAATGGCATACCCCTTAAAGTTAATATGTTTACTCTTTTATTTGCTCATTTTATCCACTCACTAGTAGAAGGTACTAAAAATGTTGATTGGTTGATCCAATTCTGGTCATTAAACAATAAGAAATATCCAGTTATAAAACAAAAATACTTAGATTTATATTACCGTATAGATTTAGCAAGACATGACTACAGTCATCTCCAGTAATAATTGCAACTGCTCCACAGGGCCTTTAGTCAGTTTTCCTGTATAGTTTCCTAGCAGATTATAAACAGATAAAACCCTTACAGTGGTTTGTGGAGCTTTACAATCTAACCTGTCACCAGGAGTGTATCTGATTCTGATATTACTTAAGAGAAATCAGGTACATGCAGATTGGGAAGAAGTTTTTTATCCTGACCAGTGTACAAGAAGTGACTAAAAAATACAGAGGATGTTTAAAATGTTTCATTTACTACAATAAGACACATTATCATTAATTCCACTCAAAATTCTCCCTTGCAGTTCAAATGCAGTTATACAATAGCTCCTGCCATTTTTTGAAGCTGTTTTGGAAGTCCTCCATTGTGAATGTCCTCACAAAGTATAACAAACCAAAATAAAAGACAGTGAAAGCTGCTGCCAGCTGCATCCAGGAGAAAGGTAGACTCATGAAAGCATTGTACTGTGAGCTTTACCTGACTAACTGGGTCTGGCATTTTGACTCCTGGTTCTTCCCAAAATCCAGATGACCATGAAAGGTAAACATTCTGAAGTGATTTAGGACAAGAGACAGCCACAACAGAGCAACTCAAGACACTCATGAAAGAGGACCTCCCGAACTGCTTCAGAAAGTGGCAAGAGCAATGGGATGAGTGTGCTCGAAGTGAAGGGGGCTATTTTAAGAAGGCTTAATGGTACTATATTTTTGATTGTAATCATTTTTAAAAGCACAGTGCCATATTTTTCTGTTGTATCTTGTATATGCAGCTCCTGCTTTTGATCCAAATTGCATGGACTTATGTAGTTTTTCTACTACCCAGAAACAAGTTCTGCCAGGAAGTAACCCAATAAAATGCACCCTGTGTAATTTTGAACTTATCTGCTTTCCTTCAGTCTCATGATACCTTGGAACTGGTCTTCATATGCTGGGCATTGTTATTCTGAAACAATTACAGAAACATTTTTAATAGATAACATTCAAATAAAGTGATGCATAGTTAATCCCAAATTAAATATTTTAGTTGCTTATGTGACTGTTAATTGTGACATGTAAGCTTGAATGGATTAAGAAACACCTAGAGTACTAGTGAAGGACACTTCTTCTGGGTGTGTCTAGATAGGACATCAAGGTGTGACTGTGGGTACAATATATAGTTCTTGGCCCCTTTCTTCTCTGGTGTTCTGGTCTCCACTTCTTGCCTTCTATGAACTCAGCATTTGTGCTCTGTCATGCACTTCTATCATGATGTTCCTGAGTTGGAGCCACACAACCAAGGACCGAGTCCCCTGAAACCTCTCTCTCTTTAAGTTGTAGGCACTGGTTTTGTGTCCAGTGACAGGAAAACTGACAAATGAAGCTCACCACTTGTAGTTACTTTTTTTTTTTGTTTCTTTTCAAAGTTTTATTGATAAACATATAGCAATGAGACAGTTTCAAATCAAATCGAAAGTACAGTTTCAACAAATAATACACTGCATATATTC
>NW_004524848.1:614484-620915 GCF_000260255.1 Octodon degus | reverse complement strand
TTGGCTTTCCTTGTAGCCCTCCTTTTTCTCTAATTTTGGTCTGCAAACTTAGGTTGTTAACCATCCAGAAGACAAGCTTATTGTTATTATCAAACGGTTTAGGCTATCAAGCTTAACCTCACTATCTCACTGCATTTCAATTGTAGTTACTTCTAAAACATACCTGAGATGATAAATATAGAAAGTCCATATACTGTCTGCTTACCAAAATAAAGATAAAAGATCAAAAGTCAAGGAATACACCAAGCCGAGATAATTACACTGGAAATCTCAATTAGGGAGGGCAAGTTGTTGCAATCAGAAATATGCTCAATGTGACCACACGAAAGGTGATCACTGAAGGTCCTTTAGACTCTTCCTCTTAAATACATATTTAAACCAGGTTTCTGATGGAAACAAATGCTGTAGTAGAGATTAGCTATAGACAAAATATATGATACCTAGTATTTAGAGTTATTGGTTTGTTAAAAGTATGTGATTGCAAAGTTTCAGATGCCAGGCAAATTCAAAGTTAACATTTGTAATAAAAACAGATGAATTTGGAAGGCTTTCTCCCTCCCAACAGGGCCACTGTTGAGCTACAAGATGGTGATCCACAGGGATGCTCACAGGCAACATCCATACTGTTACTGAAGTCTTGATTACACTCTAAGTCGCTCACTTGGAGCTTGAGAATGCCCCCCTATAAAGCATAGGAAGACCTTATCTCAGAATAGAAAATAAAGTATTGTGAAAAGGGGAGATGAATACTTATATAACTGGCAAAGCATAACACCTGTTCTTGGTAGGCATTAAAAACAGTAGGCAGGACTGGAGGTGTGGCTCAGCCATAATGCTTGCCTATTGGGGCGAGGACTTGAAGCACTCCCCACCAACACACAACATACACAGGCATTTAGTGACTGTGAAGAGTCTTACCACACCCATCTTTATGAGTGACCAGCTGCAATGTGTACTTGCTATTTTGTGAGCACCTCAGACAGGATATACCAGTGACAGGACAATAACTCTTTATGTTTCTACCTGAGTTATCACAGAGGGGAATTTATTTCATAGGAGCTATCCTGTCTGGCACTAAAGCATGCTTTATTTCCTCTACTTAGCAGATTATATAACTAGCAAGTATTAAATTAATACTTTCTTTACTGACTCTCAGATCTAACTCCAAGATTTTCAGGGAATGAGAGAATAATACTAATAATGCAAAGAGTTACTCTCCCTGTCTTATTCAGACTTTGCTATTCATGTGTAATTTCACATACCATAAAGGCTGCTTATAGAAACAGTCTTGATTTCAGCGTGATGATGCTGATGACAGATTCAGAAACTGTCATTAAAAATATACAGCTCTGGTTGCCTAATATGCAAACTATGAGACTGGAGGGTCAGGGACACAGAGGGGAGGTACAGCTGCTAAGTCGGAAGTCTCCTCCTCTGACGGAGGACACAGCCTCACTTGAGAGTGGACTGGCGGGGGATCCTGTTCTGCCTCCACAGAGCTTGTGTTACCTGAGAGGCTTCAAATCTGCAGAACAAGAAAGTCTTTATTCACCACACACTTCCTCTTCTCTCACCCCTGGAACTGTTGCCTCAAGCCCAGGAGCAGCGATGAGCCTCTGCTCCTGTCTGTAGGTCAGGATGCTATAAAAACTTCCATCATCTGGCCCTTCTTTGAGCCTTGTATTTTGTGAAATTTCTGTGCATATGCTCATAATTAAAGTGATTTTTTACTTATTAATCTCTCTGTTAGTTTATTTCATAGACTTCATCACCCAACCATCTGAAGGGAGAAACTTCTCAGTCACCTATACAGTGCTACCTCAGCTTATGAACTTAATTTGTTTTATGATTCTGGCAAAGATGGTGGGTTTGTGTTGTGTGGGGAAGATGGCCATGGCTATGGTAAAATTCTGCCAAATGCTTTTGGTTGTGATCCAAATTGTTAACAAACAGAAGCACGATGTATAGCAAGTTATTGGATACCTGGGAGCCATATCACAAATAAGAAAACTTACAGAGATGATCTAGATTATAGCAAAAATACTACTATAATTTAAATCATAGTAATAAAATAAGAAAGGAGTGCATTTCTATCAGATGAAGACTATTCTAGGAAATGTATAAAAGCTCTTGAAATTCAAGACTTTTGAGTATATACAGGGGCTGGGGAGATAGCTCAGTAGAATAAGTGCTTGCCTGGCAAGCACAAGGGCTTGAGTTCAATCCCTGGTTCTGCAAAATAAAAATAAAAACAAAAAAACCTCTGAGTATCTATAATAAGTGATACTACAGAAGGATATTCAAATACCAATAATGTTTGATTGCTAAATAATTTGTATTAGGCATACATTACTTAAGTCTTCAATTCGCTTTTGTAGCAACCAGCTTAAAATGGCATTCAAAACTGGAGTTTAAAATTTCATACCCCTGAAGCATAAGAAAAAGTTCACCTCTAATTATCAAGTATCAAGCATATGTCATTTACCAAATTTCAATTATTGACACAGAAAGTTTTAAAGTACTGTAAGACAACCAGAACAAATTGTTCCTCGATTTTTGCTTATTACTATTTTCAAAAGAATAAAACATAATGAGTCATAATTTTGTCTCTGATTATATCATGCTTTTTCAAAAAATAATTCAGGATAATTGTGTTTGCTTGCGGAAAATGTGACATTCACCCAACAAATTGTGATCATTTTCAGTCCTCATTAATCCCTATATTTCTCTCTCCTTCCACTGCTCCTCCCATCCTCTTTCCTATCTCCAAAAATCTACTTTCTAGTTTCCTGTCATCTTTCCTTCATTGCATTTATTAAGTTTCTCACATAACAAAGAAAACACAATATTGAACTTTCAGAGTCTGGATTATTTTATTAACACGATGGCCTTCAGTTCCGTCCACTTTTCCCCAGATGATTATTTCATTCTTTATGCATACATATGTGCATATATAGCTCTCTCTTCCTTTATCCACATGTGAAGTGGGCCACTATAAACATGAGTAGGGATGTATCACTATAGCATATTATTTTTGGTTTTAGGGGGAATGCACCCAGGAGTGGTATAAAGCAAACAAATATAAGCACAATAAAAAATCAGTATGGTGGCTTTTCAAAAAACTAAAATAGAAATTGATACTATTTTAAAAATTAGCCACATTTTGAAAATGAAGTGGCTAAGATTACAAACAAAATAATAATGAAAAAGGTGGCCAGGCTTCTGATAGCATTCCTGTTGTGCCACTGCTATGGGCTGAATCTCTCTACCCCAGCTTGACCTCCAGCACCCAGAATGTGACCATATTTAGAGCTTCTATGGAGGTGTTGAGGTGCAATGACGTCCTAGGGTGGTGCCCTACTCTGGTAGGGCAGGTGTCCTTACAGGAAGAGGAAGGAACATCAGGAAACTAGCTACATTTGTTATGGTGAGATCAAAAACAGGTCTGGTGAACCTTGAGCTATCATCTACTTCAAGGACACTGGAAGAAAAACCTGGAACTTAGAAGTCAAAGTTAAACATTAGACAGCGAGGATTTATATAAAGGCAGAATTGTTAGAGTTAGTGCTTCCTGTACCTTTCTCCAGCCAAGTGAAGGGGCATCGGAACATCCTGGTGTCTGGAAAGTTTGAAGAGTCTAAGTTACCTAAAAGAATGTTGTGCAAAGAAACTGGGTAGGGTGCCCTTGGGTGGCACACAGTCAGGACTGTTGTGAGACTGAACCAAACTCTATTACAAGGACTTGGCAAAGATAAGCAAACATTTCATGAGGACCAGGAACTAGAAAGAGGAACAAGACAGACTGCCTGGAGGTCACTAAAGGGAGCTGAGAGTTGAGGAGGATGGAAAATGGGCCAAGTAAGTAGGTACCAGTGACATTCGGGCCTTGTGGAACATATTAGTCAGCTTTTGTGCTACTAGACAAAAAACTTGATTCCCACAACATAAAGGTTTATTAGGGTTATGGCTTTGGAGGGTTCAATGCATTCAGGCTCAAGGCTAGAACAGGCAGAGCACAGAAAAGCTCCTCAGTTCATGGTGACCAGAGAGCACAGCAGGGCAACAATGCCAGGGAGAAAGTGCCCAGGGACCACATATAGTACCCATGGTCATGTCTCCACGACCCACTCACTCACACCAAAAGTGTACTTGGCTAATATGCCACACATTTCTTAACCATGTCAAGAATGAGAGATGCACCTCTCAGTATGGATAACTAGGTGAGGTGGTTAGTGTAGTTTGTCAAGAATCTTTCCAGCCACTTTTAACCAACGGACCTGGCAGTTTTCCACCAGCAAGAAATACCTAGCCCTGGTTACTTTGGAAGAAAGGGGAATTTCATTTTCACTCAGAGTTGGGAGGTTCAACTCCCACTGATTTGGGCCTCTAGTGAGGGCAGTACATCATGAAGAGATGGAGTGCCAGTGAGAGCACTCACATCCTAGGCCAGGAAGTGGGGGTTTGGGGTGGGGAGCATAGAGATGGGGGGAGAGAGAGAGAGAGAGAGACAGACAGAGACAGAGAGAGAGAGAGAGAGAGAGAGAGAGAGAGAGAGAAAGTCAGGCAGTGGAAGATACTCTCCCTAGTCCTCTTGGAAGGGACACTCACAATGCCTTTTGTAGGCTTTCCTTTTGAAAGGTCCACATCACTCCTGACATTGCCACCCTGGGACCCAGCATTTACAAAGGGACTTTTGAAGGACACTTATCCAAATCACTGCATCCAGTATTTGAAAATGATCTTTCTTGGGATAAAATATTTCTGGTACTTTCCTACACATCCTATCCGGGCTTCTTACTATATGTTTCTTTAAGTACATTTCATGTGAATAGGGGTACCACGGTTATCAAGGATGTAACTGTAATATTCTTCTGTCTAGCTAGTAACATTCTGGGAAATACACTTTAGACTATAAGTTGGAGAAAATAAGGAAGGTTCAAGGAATGGTAGCCCATGGCTCTCATCCCAGCTGTTCAGGAGGCTGAGGCAGGAAGATGTTAAGCTCAAGGATAGACTGGGTAACTCTGTCTCAAACAAAACAGAACAAATTAACCAAACCAAGGAAAAAAAAGAGCCATAAGAAATGGATTTACAAGGGCAAATCATTTTTCTTACTGCTTTTAAGAAGCAGAATTTGCAAGTAATAGTTACCACTTAAAAAAACAGTCCCAGGGCTGGGGAGATAGCTCAGTAGAATAAGTGCCTGCCTGGCAAGCGTAGGGTCCTGAGTTCAATCCCTGGTACTGAAGAAACAAAACAAAACAAAACAAAAAACAAACAAACAAACAAAACCAGTCCTTTTATTTAAAATCAAAATCTCAGTGACACAGTGCCTGTCTGGCAAGTACCAGGTCCTGAGTTTGATTTCTGGTGACAAAAACACCCAAAACATTTACTGTCTCATGAAAGGACCACAATTATTTTAAGACTCACTCTTGCCATGAGAAAAAGTAAGCACAGGAGTAAGCTTCCAGGCTCTGGGAACACACACCAGCTACCATTTAAGAGGTTAGTAGTTTGCAAATAGAATCGAGGTTTGTTCTTATTCCTCCTGTGGAAGTCACCATGCAGAAAAAATTTCTTTGACTCACACACGGAGGCTTTCAGGAATTACATAACGCAAATATTCATTTGCCAATGGTACCAGAAATTTCTGTTAAAAAATGGTGTTTCATTATCAGTTCAGTATTATTTTAGGTAGGAAAAGTGGACTTGGCACGAAACACCACGATGTATCACTGTGGAAAGACCATAAATGTTCGAAATCTTTTAACATTTACATTTTAAATATCGGAATACATAGCCCTTGTTGAAAACAGCCTGCTCTGACTCCCAAAACTCTACACCATGGCACTGACCCTGACAGTGCTGGAGCAGGCGTGGCCACAGCGCCACTGGGACCACGCCCCCAGGCAGCTCTCGCAGGAAGCGTTTCAGCAGGGTGGCGGCAGCACGCAGGTCTCCGGCGCCCAGCTCCACGCAAGCGCCGTTCTCCCACGCGCGCTGCAGCTGCTCCACAGCCTTCACGCTGCCATCCACCCGGAAAAGGCCCTCCTGGGTGAGTCCTGAAATGGTAAAGCAGGCGCAGGAAATACATCTGCGACTCTTCCAAGCAAAAACAAAGTCTAAAGAGTAGCAACATGCATAAATACATCTCAGTATTGTCATACACAGGAGGATGCTTGTATTTTATAAAAATGTTAATATGCAGTGGACATTGATGCAAAGGATCATCCGTGCCTGTTATCAGAGCTGACCCCTAAAAACAAACATTTCAATTCGAAAACATACAATGCTGTACAAGAAATTTCATAGATAAGAAAAAAGAAGCCAGATGTGGTGGCACACGACTGTAACCCCAGCACTTGGGAAGCTGACACAGGAGGATTGTTGTGAGTTCAAGACCAGCCTGGGCGACAAAGTGAGCACAA
>NW_004524848.1:597110-614384 GCF_000260255.1 Octodon degus | reverse complement strand
ATCTACGTAAAATCTTACCTCATATCTGAAACTTACCTTGCATTTCAAGGATGGTTTAGCATTTCAGAAACACTTTTTCTAAACAAAAATTATAAAATGTTCTGAACTAGGCTGAGCATGGTGATGCACACCTGTAGTCCCAGCACTTGGGAGGCAAAGGCAGGAGGATCCTTGTGAATTTGAGACTAGCCTGGGCTACAAAGTGGGCCTAAGGCTAGCCTGAACTGCATAGTGAGACCCTGTCTTAAAAAGACAACAACAAAAGTCTGAACTACATGCAATCACTTTTGTAATAGTTCAAGAAATAAGCAGCCACTAAATAAGAAATAAGCAATCACTAAATTTAAAATGTAGAACTCTGAAACTATAAAGTGGCATGAGAAAAGATCCTTGCTTGGGTCAGCTGAGGCTAATAGGGAAGGCTTCCTGCAGAATGGACACCTTACCCTTTGGCCAAAGCACAGCAAAATGGCAGGCTTAGGGTTGTAATCCTGGGAAGCCCCATCCCAAGATGATGCTTGAACTTGAGCTTCAGAGCCTTTTGTGGTTAAAATGTCAATACCTTCCAACTTGGAAACAAAATTTAAATGCTAATATAAAGGCTCTAGAAGGTGAGCCCCTTATTGGGTAAGGAGGCTGTAAGGACTGGGCTGGACTTGAACTTGCTTTGTGGTCCAGGCAGGAATCAAACTTGAGAGCTGCCTGCCTCAGCCTCTAGAGTGCTAGGATTATAAGGCCTGTGTTACCATATGTAACTCCTTTATCCTTGTTTGATTTCTACCTGATGAAGCGAGCCTTTTGCTCTACCACATAGTCTTACTTGATGTGCTGCCCTGCCAGATGCCCAAAGCTAGGGGGTCACTTGATCTTGGACTGGGACCTCAAAAAATATGAGTCATAAAAACAGCTAGTTTTCTTTATAAGTTAATCTCCTTGGATATTTTCTCATAGTGATAGTTAATAGAAGTATTAAATATCTGTACTCATAAAACCTTGATCTGCCCCCAAGAAAGAGACAAATATACAAAATAAAGCACCAAAAAGAGACAGGGCCAGCCAAATAGCTCAGCAGATTAAAGCACCTGCAAGCAGGCTCAGGGGCCAGGGGTTTGATCCCTGAGTTTGCTGGCCTGGCCACCAGGGCACACTGAGATGGCAATTGAGACTGGGCATGGTGGCACGCACCTGTAATCCCAACTCTTGGGAGGCTGTAAATAGGCGGATCACTATGAGTCCAATCTAGTGGTGAAACCCTGAACACCCTGTAGACCCTTCCCTAAAATACAATAAATAAATAAATAAATAAACAAACAAACAAATAAATAAATAAAAGATGGCATAAAGCAGGGTAGGAAGGTGCTACATGAGGTGCTTAGGCCACATAAAGGTGGTGTAACCACACAGAACAGGACAGAGCCTGATGTCAAGTCACACAGTGAGGCTCTACTACTGGAGTTTTAAGTAGAAGAAATACAAAATAAACTCAAGCCTTAAAGAAGATTTAGCAGTCTGTAAGTAGAGAATGACAGGACAGAGGGCTTTCCTTGGGGAGATTGCAGTTTTCTACTTCGAGGCAGTAAAACTGAGATCCTGGTGGAAACAGGAAAGGAAGCAGATCAAAGGTGATTCATTTTGTACAAAATAAAGCAGTGGACAAAGAGCCAAAAGGTAACATTAAGGTTTGAAAAGTAAGAAGGGGGACACTGTAAAAGATGAATGGGGCAGAAAATACTGATTTCCATTCAGTGTAATCAAGTGTGTCAGAGAATGAGTTAAACAGCAGTGACACGTAGAAGGAGTGCGCTGAGGTCAGGACTCTGCCCTCCTCCTCTAAGGATCTAATCGTACATGTTAGTGAAGACGTAAGCCCTGAGGCCTGTGGCCTACTACAATTCTTTACAGTACCAGGTCATGCCTATCAGCTTTTGCTTGTTTCTCTTACCCACCAATCCTTTTGCTCTTTTTAAAACAAAAGAGGGCTATTTCCTTATAATTTGGCTATTTCATGAATTCTTTAATCCAAAAAATATTTAATGAGCTTCTAGTACTATGTTAGGTACTGAAAAAAAAAATGATTGTGAAAAAAATTCAAACACTGTCATTATCCTTATAGGATTTGCAGTTTGTGATATATTGTGTACGTGTATATATATCCATGCATATCTGCCTATCTGTCTGTTAATTATGAAGCACATCAGTATCAAAAGTTAGGGCCAGCCAAACAGCTCAGCAGATTAAAGTGCCTGCAAGCAGGTGCAGGGGCTGAGGGTTTGATCTCTGGGCCTGCTGTGCCAGCCCCGCCCCTGGGGTGTGCTGAGATGGCAATTGAGACTGGGCATGGTGCTATGCGCCTGTAATCCCAGCTCTTGGGAGGCTGTAAACAGGAGAATCACATCTAGTAGTGAGACCCTGAGCAATGTAGACCCTTCCCTAAAATACAGAAAAAATATAATAAAATATGATGCAACAATATAATAAGTTGATGCAAATGTAGCTCCAATTCTGATAAAAGCTTTTGACAAAAAATTTAAAACCAGCTATATTAAAAATATTTAACAACTAGTATCGTTGAAGCCTCACTAATCAGAAGAAATACCAGCCATGCATATGGGAGGTAGCTCCTAAAATAGGTCCCACGATTCCCATACTTCTTAGCTTCATGACTTCATCTAGCCCTCTCACTTGGACTAGCTCATAAAAGCCCTTGGCCACCTTCCCTGCTTGTTGTTGCTCCCGATCTGCATCTTGCTGGCAGTTTCCCTCTGAGGAAGCTCTGTTTTGTTAGCTACTCTCTGGAAAGCACCATAGGCAAGGGATGAGGGTGGTTTCTGGCCAACAGCCAGCATCTAAGACCCTTAGGTCAGCAGACCACAGATAACAGATGAGAGGAAGGGAAAGTCCTGTCCAGACTGGACTGATAAGACTGAAGTCCTGGCTGGTCCTATCAGCAAAGCCTTGAAAGGGACCACAATTGAGAAGACAGTACGTTCTGCCATATTAGAATGTCAGCTTAGTCATTCAAAACTTCCAAGGTCTCTGTTTTCCTCACTCTTTAAGTTCAGAAACATATCAAACAGTTAACACACAATAAAGGAGCATTCTATTCCTAGTTAAAGATCAAATCCTAAAATTCTAGAATTCTGGATCCTATTTCTGCATTTATCCAGCTCAAAAACCTAATTGTACATATTCTCTTTTGTCCAGCAAATGCACTTTCAATCAGACTTTACATTTTTCTAGCTTTAACCTTGACTTTCTCCTTCAATGTCTTGCATTAAAAAAAAAAAAAAACTATCCCTCAAATAAAAATACTTTCAGGATTTCCAAAATAACTACTCAACTCCAAGGACTATCTGTGGCATTCAAGGCCTGTGATGCCAATGGACTATTCTAATGGAAAGATAATGTCTAAATGGAAGTCCCCAAAGCTAATACTTCTTGGCCACTTTTTGCTCTTAATCCTTTTTGTATGCTCCACTCTCTTCCTGAGGAATGTCTCCCACCCAAAACAGCTCTCATTATACTCAGTGATTTTTAAGCAGGGAAGACCCCCAACTCTCTCCCTGTACTCATATATCAGACTTTGGAAAATAAAATCCAGGAAGTTTTCAAAAGTTCCTTTGAGGCTGCATAATACATGTAATATCCATGATACTTACCAGGCTATGTATATATTCTTTAAACTTTCCTACTCTTTATTTATTTACTCTTTATTTATTTGTCTGTTTGTCTGGCAATACTAGGGACAGACCTTGAGGATCTCACATTGAGCTACATTCTGAGGCCTTTAAATTTTTTTTTAATTTTTATTATTTTTTATTTTAGGGAAGGGTCTACAGGGACTAGATCAGAATCGCAGTGATCCGCCTGTTTATAGCCTTCCAAGAGCTGGGATTACAGGCACACACCACCACACCCAGGTGTCATTGCTGGCTCAGAATGTCTTGGGAGTGGGGCCGGCACGGCAGGCCTGGGGATTGAACCCTAGGCCCCTGCACCTGCTTGCAGGCACTTTAATCTGCTGAGCTCTTTGGCTGGCCTTTTAAAAAAATTTTTGAAAAAAAAAAATGAGATAGGATATCACTAAGTTACCCAGGCTGATCTGAAACTTGTAATCCTACTTTAACTTCCCATGTAATTTTATTAGATATGAGCCACTACCCCCAGTCCTACTCCCATACATTTTAGAGATCCAGTTATGTTAGATTTCAGATATATGGGTTAATTATGCTAAAAAAACAACTTAATAGAAATTTAGAAGTGAGGGAGCAATTACCTATGTTTATATCTAACCACTGAAGCTAATGTTTTGCATAATTGAAATATTTATAATTCCATGCCTACACCAATAGAAACTCAATATGGCAGAAGTCAAAGTTTGTCTAAAGGCATGGATTGATGCAAGAAATAGGATGCCAATACATAAGCATATTGTGACACCTGGTGGTGACTGCAGAATTTTACACTGTTTAAAAAGAGCCCTTAGGCCTGCCCCTTCACACTAAAGAGTAGGTAGCCACTAAAACTGCCAATATGATTAGTTATTATACAAGTTTAAAATGAGGGCTGGGGACACAACCCAGTGGAAGAGTACCTGCCTACATACTAAAGACCCTAGATTCAACCCCAAGTATTACTAAAAAAAAGTTTCAATATAGTGTACCTTCTAAGCTATATGTGTATATTTTAAAAGAAAAAGTTCAAAGTCTGTTTAAAGGCCTTAAAATGGGCCTTGCTAAACCCTTTTTGTCCTAAAATTACTTTAAAATAAGAATTTTCCCTCATATCCTCATACATGAAACAATTAAGTACAAGCAAAAGATTTACCTGTGATTGAAGTATATGACCAGTCACCCTATGCCTACACCTGAGTGGTACCTACTGTGTCATAGATGAACAATAAATTTTGAAGACTTGAAATAAAAAGTACAAAATAATTAAACGAAACAAATTAGAGTATTTTCCTATCAAACTTCATAGTACCTTTCAAATTTACATAGGTTATTTGGCTTATTCACCTGACAGTTTCAGATTAAAGAAGGGGGGCAGGAGAGATAGTTCAGTGGCATAAGTGCCTGCCTGGCAAGCGCAAGGTCCTGAATCCAATCTCTGGTACCAAAAAAATTCAAGAAGGGGATTCTGATTGTCTGTATAGTAATTAAGCATTTTTTAATTGCAGGTGGCAGGCCATCTCCCAGCTTGCCTACCAAGCTTCTGATTCTGTATGACTCTAGAATGTTGCCAATGTATTTATATTTTAAAAAGATGTCAATAGTGATTCTATTTTATGTTTCTGATTAAGAGTTACTGCTTTAAACCACTAAAATGTATAGCTTATACTACTTAAGTATATAATTTAAGTATAAAGGTCAGAAGACAGGATCTAGAGGGAGACACTTTTCACAGTGCATTCTCTTATAGTTTGAACTATGTGAGTTTATTGACCATTCACATATAAATGAATATACATTCCTCCCTTAGTACTCATGAGGTTCTGGCTCTAGGACCGTATGGATACTAAAGCAGAGATGCTCAAGTCATTTATATATATTGGTGTTATATATGCATATCTTCCTGTATAATGTAAATAATCTCTACCTAATTTGTAATCCAATGTAAATGTTCAGTAGATAATTGTTCTATTGTATTGTTTAGAGAATAAAGAGAAAAAATGTGTATGTTCAGCACAGAATTTGAAAACCTTTTTTTTTTTTTTCATTCAAAGTTGGTTGAATCTTTCTATGCAGTAACCACAGATATGGAAGACAGTATAGATAATTTTTAAAATTAAAATTGTAAAATAACCATATATATTAAATCAATGTTATAGAAAAGAACACTGAATCCTTATAGGATTTGCAGTTTGTGATATATTTGTGATTATGTCTAAATAAAATAATTTTAGGGGGCCGGGGAGATGGCTTAGTGGAATAAGCGCTTCCCTGGCAAGCACAAGGGCCTCAGTTCAATCCCTGGTTCTGCCAAAAAACCAAACCAAAACAAAAATAATAATTTTAGAGCTGGGGATATAGCTCAGTGGTAAGATCCCTCCCTAGGCAGAGGTATATAAAGCTCTGGGTTTGATGGTGAGGTATTAAATTATTTTAGGTGATTGCACCTCATTATTCCATTGTCTACCTGAACAACTATATGTAACAGATGAAACAAGTTGCTAAGAGGCTCATTTTTAACTGAACCATCTGTCTTCAAAGTTTTATGCATCTGGGTCCCATCCTCCTCTATGTTGTAACACTTCAGTTTAAAGTGTTAAAAGTATCTGAACAAATTTGGAACTGTTTTCTAAAACTCTGGCTATCCTGTGGCCTATCTTTCTTAAAAAACGAGGAAATAACTCTCACAAGGTGAGAACATAACCTTGGGTCTTCAGTTTTAAGAATAAAATGTAATTTTGTTATCTACATACTTGACAATAGTTATTTAATTAACATGAAAACATGACTTGGTGAGGAATGACCATACATTCTCACATGGTTCCTGTCAAAAGCTGAATTCTAATAGAAGACACAAAATTAGTGCCCCTCATCAACTTCCAACAACGTGTTCTTATGGCGAGGATATAGGGCCTGAAGTAAACTAAGGAAGGAGAGAACATTTGGAATCCTAAAGTTTTGTGTATTTAAAATCCCTACAAATTTGAAGCCAGGCATAGTGGCAGCATGCCTGTGATCCCAGCACTCTGGGGTAAAAGGATCACAAGCTCCTAGTGACTTAGAAAGACTCTGATTTAAAAGTAAAAACGTAGGTAAATAAAAAAAGGTGGAGATGTATCTTTATGAGAGGGCCCTGGGTTTAATCTCTAGTACAGTACTAAAACAAAATAAAAATTTCTATAAATGTTATATTTTACTTCACAATATCTGTGCTTATTTTAGTATTTTAAACCCCAACATTTTTGCTGAGAATATTTCCTTCCCAAATCTTTTTAAAGTTTATTGATATTTTTATGCTCTCCATTAAAGTGCCCTGCATGAGAAGTATAGATGTAAGGAATGTGGAAGCATTTTCTCCAAGTGTCCAGGTTGAAGTCTTATTGCAAATAAAAACATCGAAAATCCGTGGCTTACATAGCAGTCAGCAATGAAGATGGGATAAGGATTTTTCAAATGTTTTGTGTTGTAATAAAAACAAAGTTACCCCCTGATAGTACTCACCCCTTTTGTGTAGTCCTGTTGAGTATATAAAGACAGTGAAGACATCCAATAAGTTCATGATTGACCTCAATTGAGAGAGGCGCTCAAAAAATATTTGGTAACATTAAAAGTTAATGACTACCAGTTGGAATATAGTTGATCAAGAGATCCCATTAGTAGCCTCAGAACTGTGAATTTTAAGAGCTTTTTTTTGACTCTTAAAACTACAAAAATCCAATCTAAAAACTTCAATAATTAAAGTAATTGCTTTATGATTAATTAAATCAGCATTGTCAAAACAGCGTTAGGCAGTAGTGCATCCATCTGCTCGGCCTTGCACCTGCAAATGCTCTATCAGTGAGCTCCATCCCCGGCCCAGGAACATCCTTTTTCAAGGGAACAGCGTGTTACACAACAATCTGCTATCTTAACTAGCATGCTTAGAGACTATCCAAATCATACGTTACGAAGTGGTTTCCAGAGAACCAGGCTGCCTTTACCAAGGAGCTGGGACTCACCGTGCTGCACCAAGTACTCCACGATGCTCCTCACCACAGTGGGCACTCCGTCCTTGGTGAGCCCTTGCCGCTGAAGCTCTTGCAGGCTCACTCCAAATAACTTTTTATAGGCCGGATCCTGCTGTTCACTCAGTGGCACTGCTGCTATCTTTTTCATATCTTTTCTCAGCCGAGCTGCTGCTTTACTTTGCTTAAAAGGACGTAAGAAAAAAGAGCAGTCAGTCATGTGGACCACAGAAGGGTGCATGGTTACAGCAGAAACAGCAATGCTAAAATGCAAGGTCTGGAGATGAACAGCAACGATCTTCCCGTATTTTTATGTGAACTCAAATCAAAATCTCTAACATGGCTCACAGGTTGCTCAGTGTTAGCAATGCTGCACACTGATCTAATGGTTAGAAGAAGGGCCAAAGAGTGAGGCACCTAAAGCCACAACTTCAGTGTCGCTAAGAGAAGAAGCAACACACAGCAGTATACAAGCGATATCACTACAGCAACCAGGGTGTGACTCAGAAGTACCTCGTTAACAGGAAAGTAAAATACTTAGAACACTGACACCACTTGCAGGTCTTGAAATAAAAGTTTACCTAAATACCATCCTAAGGTAGCTTTAGTTTCAAGAGTCAGAAGAATATAAGTGTGCAATGAACATTTTATTTGATTTATTTAGATCTATAATCATGATGACATCATAAATTTTTTTTACATATAAAATCAGTCTTACTGAATTACAAAATGCCATAGCTCTGAGACAGCAACATTTTTTGTGATAATTTTTAATTTTTGCCAAAATTTTATATATATAAATAAAAATACAACTTATAATCAATTGATTCAAGTTACTTCCACAACAAAAAATCCATAGTTTGCTTCTTCCTTTTAATAGAAATGTATATCTTAATATTTTTTTTAATGGCTGGCCAGATAACTCAGCAGATTAAAGTAACTGCAAGCAGGTGCAGGGACCAGGGGTTCGATCCCCTGGCCTGCCATGCTGGCCCTGCCCCCAGGGCATGCTGAGACAGCAATTGAGACTAGGTCTGGTGGCGCATGCCTCTAATCCCAGCTCTTGGGAGGCTGTAAACAGGAGAATCACTACAAATCTGATCTAGTAGTGAGACCCTGAATACCCTATAGAACCTTCCCTAAAATACAGAAAAAATATTTTTTAAAGCATGTGCCTTATACAGATGTTATATATTTTAAGTAAATTTAAACACTAAAGAGAAAGATGACTAAATACAATTTGATTTACAAACGAAGGCAGTAAAATTGGAAAAACAGTCACGTTTTAAGAATGAATATAGTGCTGGGGAGATAGCTCAGTGACATAAACACCTGCTTGGCAAGTGCAAGGTCCAAAGTTTGATCCCTGGTACTGAAAAAAAAATGTAAGAATGAATATAGCAACTAACAATTTTCATAAAAATTTAATTTAATATTTAAATTTTTTTTGGTGCTGGGGATCAAACTCAAGACCTTGTACTTGACAGGCAGGTACTTAGGCCACTGAGCTATCTCCCCAGCTTCATTTTATATTATTAAATGACTATCTTTTAGTTTTCATAATAGCCTCAGGGTAAAAATATTACTTCTATTCTAGAATTGGAGAAATAAACAGAGGGGTAAGTCATTTGGTTAAAGTTCAGTAAAAGACAGTTTCATCTTGTTTTAGGCCCATGTTTCCTTCCTTAATTTATATTTATAGTAATATAATAGCGTACTTTGTGTATAATTATAGTAACAACATGATAAATGCTATATGTGATACAAGACAAATATGCACAATTTAATTCTATGGTCTTTATTTTGAGTAAGATCCTTATAATTTCAATTTGATTTTGAATTTTATAACCTATAGATTAGGGCCAATTTCATTAATATACTGATTAGTTTTTCATCTTTAAGTCATTTTTACACAAAAAATGGGTTATTTTTGAAAACCAGATTGCCTTAGTGAAAATTCAGGAAGTGTAAATTTATAGTAGAAATTTAGTACCAATTGTCCCAGTGTTACCTACGCGGGAATAGTCATATGGGTAAGAAGCACAATTTCTGTTACTAGGGAAACTGCAGTCTTAATTTAGCCAAATTTGTAACTAATCATATTTGCCTTGTGGATTTATAAACATATCAATCTTCAACTGAATACACAGAGAGTTTCAACCAGGCCCATCTGGAGAAGAGATAACCAAAAACTAATCAGTAATAACGGAATGCTGAAAACAAAACTGCAGCATGCGCAACAGCTGACAGGGCTGAGGACATACCTCAGTAGTGAAGCACTTTTCTAGCATGCCCAAGGTCCTTAGTTCAAGCCTTAGAACCACAGAAAGGAAAAAGAAAACACCACCACATTGGACACTAAGGTTAAGTTATGCAAGTTTTATCTTCTTACAGAGTCACATTGGTTTGAGTAAGGACAGCAGAACCAGGCTGGGCTGACTATCATTCTGACTCGGGGTAACTATAATCTTGCCCAAGTCACTTCATTTTTGTATGCCTCAGTTTCCTCATCTGTAAAGTAGGAATTCGAAGAGTTCTTATACCACAGGAATGCACAGGTGGAAACTTATTTATACACACAGAAGAATGAAACAGTGCCTAGCATACTCATTGAGAGCCAACTGCTCACATCCTCCTCCTGTTCCTTTTCCTAGGAATCACTACTCTGATTCCTTCTTAATGCAATGGAGAGCAACTTAAACATTCCTGTAGCAAATGTAGGTAAGGTAAAGTAAGAAGTAAGGTTGCTTTCAAACATGACAACATGCCCCAGAACTCTTGGTTAGCGGATAGTCTCATGAACCCAATTATTCTCCTCTATACAGCTCTACTATTCTAAAATCTCAAAGTATGACCTTTGAATAAAAAAATAATTTTGCCTCTCAGAATTCCTTAAGTTTTCTTAGCATTTTAGAAATTGTGCCTATATTTGAGTTTAAAATCTTGAATATGTTCTTTCTGCCCACTGGTCAGAGTTGTAGATGTTATGTTGTCTTTCTAAATAGGATAATCAGGGCCAGCCAGATAGCCCAGTGGATTAAAGCACCTGCTTAGGCAGAAGCAGGGCCTGGGATTTGAGCAACTGAGTCCAGGTATGGTAGCAAATATCTGTAATTCCAGCGCTTAGGAGGCTGAAAACAGGAGGATCACTATGAGTCCGGTCTGTGTAGTGAGATCCTGTAGAACCTGTACTAATACATAAAAATAAATAAATAGGATAATTGATCCTGGCATTGTGGCTCAGAAAGCTGTCAAATGAAAGATAATTAACCTTTTAAATTTTGAAGTGATTATAAGTTAACACTTCTTTATTCCAAATAGTCATACTATAAATTATTTACACATAGTAACAATACTAAAGTAAGATCTGATTTTTGCTTGTAATTGCTAATCTAAGGTTAACAATTTAAACAAAATACTGTTTGAAAAACAAAGAAATATGTTATAAATTTATAACAACAAAGAAAGATTTGACTATTGTTTTTTAATTGGTAATATAATTCAGGTTAATACTTTGTAGAAAGTAAATAATGTTTTTATAACAACCACAAATACAATAGCTGTATTTTTAGAGATATCCAAAGTATCCTTTTAGTTATCATAAATACCTCTAAAAAGGTCTTACTTATCTAGTGTAGGTGGGAACCAATAATAATTGTAGTAGTTTAAACTACTAAAGAATATGAAGCAGCTTAGAATAGCCTTACCAGAAAGCAATAAAATATATTCAATAGTTCTTTAGTCATGAAAAAAAAATAACTGTTTAAATGAAAACCATTCATAATTAATCCATTGAAATAAAATTATTTTTGGGCCACGGATATACCTCAGTGGCATATGCACCTGCCAGGCAAGCACAAGGTCCTGAGTTTGATCCCTGGTACTGCCAAAACATTTTTTAAAAAATGATTTTGTACCCTAAATCAATGGTTATATATCACTACCTCTTTGTATATCTGAGTGTGAAGGAATTTCAGGCTTCCTTCAAATGCACATTTCACCTGTTTTACCTCAATAGAAACTAAAATAACAATTACAAACTGAAGATTCTATTCAGTTACTAAATGAGGATTACTAAGTCTAATGTAACTTACAGTTTAAACTACCTACAAATATCCATATACCAGTTGAGCTTGAAGACTGGAATAAATTGTGTGAGTGTGTACATGTGTAAAAGCATTACAGATTTTCATATACAAAGGACAGTCAGAGAACCTGAGGATCCTGATGCCAGCACTATCTATAGAGGTCATTTAGCACTTGTATTGTCACCTTAGGAATAAAGAAACCAGCACCCAAAAGACTGTGGTGAACTCAGTGAGAGAGAAGCTGGGCCTAGAGCCCAGATCTCCTGAGTTTTGTATCACTATATTTTATCATAATTAATTGCAAGTGACTTTGTTCATTTATGCCTTTTGTTGAAAATACAGTTCAGAGAGCTAATAAAATGCACACTGTGGGACTCTGGTAAATATATATTGGTTGGAGGCCACTTAGTCTCCAGTTTTGCTTTAATAACAAACCTTGGCTGCCTCTTGGGGAGTGGCAGCACCTTCACTGTAAAGTGACCCCTCAAAACAACCACCTGGCCTCTAGCAAGGACCAGCCTATGTCCCCAGGTGAGTCGGACCTTACCCATGTAGGTGACTGGAGTGTGAATGGCCTGTTATTAGGACAGATAAATAATAACTAGAGGACTAAGAACTCTTGCTAGTTCATCCTTGGCACTGGCCTGGCCCTACTTCCCAGTTCCTTCCACTTGGTGGGCTGCTTTACAACTCTGCTGTACATTCTTTTCATATCTAAGTTAGCCAGACCCATTTCTGTTCAGTAGCTACACACAGCACTAACTGAAAGAAGTATCTTGAAAAACTTAAAACCAGAGCAAATAAAAAGGCTCCAAATACTTTAGGTGGTTTTATTCATTTATTCAATCCTAATACCTAATTTTAAAAAAACACTAGGAATGGAGATATTTTGAAATTCAATTTTCATAAGGTGCAGAGGAGCTACAATATACTGTGGATGGCATCAATTATGTGGTAAGGCCAGGAATCATATTCAAGCAAGTTGAGGCCAGAAATCCATTTTTATTTTTTGTATTTTTAGGGCAGATTCTACAGGGTCTACAGGGTCTCACTACATAGATCTGATTTGTAGTGATCCACCTGTGTTTAGCCTTACAAAAGCTGGGATTACAGGTGCATGCCACTATGCCCAGTCTCAATCACAGTCTCAGCACATACAGGGGGTGGGGCTGGCATAGCATGCTGCGGGGGATCTAACCCCTGCCTAAGCAGGTGCTTTAATCCACGGAGCTATTTGGCTGGCCTCAGAAAGTCCATTCTATTTATTTATTTATTTATTTATTTATTTATCTCTATATTTTATTGAGAAACAAATCCTAATGAGACCATTTCAAAACTGATTAATAGGACAGCTTCAACAATTAATACATTGTACATTGTTATCTTCTTAGTGGTTCGCCATAGTACAAGATGCAGACAGGATATCCTGTCCAAACACTATTAGTACAAATCAGAAAGTCCATTCTTAATGCTGCCTGCAAACAGGAAGTGGTGAGAACCAAAGCACCCATGCTGCAACGACCATTGTATGTATTAGAAGTAAGAAGCAATATTTATTTTCTTATAGTAGAGAAAAAGTATATTATTGACATTTCTAATTTTGTCTCTGTGTGTCTACTTGTTTATCTTCCTACCTATCTATCTACCTAGGTGACACAGTGTCTTAATACATTGCCCAGAATGGTCTCAAACTCTGGGGCCCAAATCATCCTACCACTCCTGCCTCTGGTGTAGCTGGAACTTACAGGCACATTTCTCCAAATCCAGCTCTTATTAAGTTTAAAACAAAGTAAGATAAACTCAGGAACATGACTATTTCTGATATTAGGATCTGAATAGTGAGGACTTTCATCACTACAATGAACAAGATGAGTTTCAGACAAGTTCTAGTAACATTTGAGTGCTGGTTTCATCATAGGCATTCTTGTAGTACTTTTACATTAATTTTTCTAACTCTCAAAATAACCTATGAGTAGGATAATCTTACTATTTCTGTTAGGATAAGAAAATGAAGAACAAAGGAAAGAAACTTGTTATGGCTAGTATGTTGTGCAGCTAGAAAACAGTCTAGGTCCCTGAGTTCCAGCACTAGAGCACATAATCACGATGCATTGTGGCATCCCAGAATCTGTAATGTTGGCAATGTTAGAAGGCCCAGGGGTAATACTGTATTTGTGCAGGTCTGTTTAGTTTGACACAAAACTTAATTTTAGAGTAATATGATCAATGTCCTATATTCCTCTTGAGGCACTCCTCTATGATTTTAAATACCATTAATTTAAGGTGCTTTGAAAAATAATTACATTGGTGGTGAAATTCAGAACTGTGTTTCTTAAGAGTCTTTATAACTGAAGGTAGGGCTAATAGATTTAACAAGGAATATACAGACTATAAAGGTACTGCACCACCAAGGAAAAGGGATACAAGAATGGCACATGGTGAACCTAGGACCTTGTTCTAGAAAAAAGGCAATAGTCTATGACTAAGGGGTGAAGTCAGAGTCCCATGGTCTAGCTTGGCCAAATATGGGACACAGTACCAATAGTGAAAACAGCAAATGATATCATACTGTAACTAAATGTCCTTGAATCCACAAGGAAGTAAAAGTCTTCTTGACTGAAGAATGCTGCTGTTGAGTATAGAAAGAATAACAGAATTTGAAAGGTACTATTTTTTCCCACAAGTAATTTAATAAATTATTTAGAGCAAGAATTATGAGAAAATGCTAAAACATTAGGTGAAAGGTTATTGAAAAATAAAAGTTTCATGGTGTTAAAAAGATTATACACTCATTGAAAAAATGCAAACATTTATCTCTATATCTGTATCTGGCTATGATCATTTTAATCTATTACCCAAAAGATCAAATTTATCATCACTAACCATGAGAAAAGTTGACATTTGCTCCTGGTATGACACAGCATGAAGAACATATGATTTATAAAGTACTCTTGCCTAATATATTAAAGCTGTTGTTTATTCAATAAATCTCTCAATCTAACTTTTCATTTACAATACTTGTAGGAGGTAGAAAACAAGTTAAAGTATGAAGAAATAGACAAATTCAGAATGAGGGATACTCAGAATGACAATTTATGGACTCTAAAAACCCCAAAATATAAATAGAGTCAAATAAACATACTTTTGGGGGAAGGAGAATGTGAAATGGAAATCAGGGGAGAAGAAAGGGTGGGAAGGAAGAGAAAGAGAATCAGAAATGATAAAAAATATACTAGCTATATACCAATTTTCCAAAACAACTGCTAAATGTCACATAGTACAAATACATACCAATAAAAAATAGTGTCATGAGGAACGTCTCATTCTAGATTTAAAAGAAGTCAAAGCATACAACTTCCAAATATAACATATAAATCTTTTGTTTCTTTTCTTTAAATTTAGCACAGGGTCTACAGGATCTCACTACACAGATTGGACTTATAGTGATCCTCCTGTTTTCAGCATCCCAAGTGCTGGGATTGTAGACACTTGCCACCATGCCCAGTCTCAATCACCATGGCAGTGTGCCCGAGGGGGAGGGGGGCTGGGCACAGGACACCTGGGATGGAACCCGGGCCCTTGTATCTGCCTATGCAAGCGCTTTAATCTGTGGAGCTCTCTGGCCCACACAACATATAAATCTTCATTGGTTTCTGTTTGTTAAAAACAAAACACAGATGCAAGTCATTATATATACATTTTTTTCCAACCCATAGAATGTACACCATAAAAAGTAATCTCTAATATAAAAACTATGGAATGATAGTTAATGGTAATGTAACAATACTGAGTCATCCCTCATAATAAATTTATTGTGTAATATATATGTTAATAATAGGAGTAACTGGAAAGTGGGAAGGGTTATGTTGGAACTCTGTGCTTCATTTATTTATAAACTAGAAATTATTCAAAATAATAAAGTACACTATTTAAAACAAAAAATATCTAACTATCTCATTCAGGAAACTGAGCAAACTTGGTATGTGTTAGATATTAAGATGAATAATATGTTTTAGATATAATACCAATACTGTAAAAAAAAAACACCCAACTATGTATTTCAGCCATAGTAGTTCTAATTTTGATGAAGTGCATGATTGGAGTAGGAGTACAGAATAATGATGTTTTCAAATATTTTTATTTATTTATTTATTTATTTATTTATTGAACCAGGGATTGAACTCAGGCCCTTGCACTTGCCAGGGAAGCGCTTATTCCACTGATCCATCTCCCCAGCCTCTGTTTTCAAATATTTTTAAAATAATTTAAACAAAATAAGGAATAAGCACAAATATAGCATAATGTTAATTTTTATATCTAGGTGTATAGTAGATAGAGTGTTCATTCTATGAGCCTTTCAACTTTCATGAATGTGACATTTTTCATTTGTAAAAAATAAAAACCCCCTTGAAGAGGTCCCCTGTCAACAAAGAGTATTGTGTGGATAAAGGATATTTAGATAACTAGCACAATAGGAAAAACAGAACATGTTCTCTTCAAATTTCAATTAAGAACTTGACAACAACAGCCAGATGCAATGGTGCATAGCTAAAATCCTAGCTATTCTGAAGACCAAGGCAGGAGAGCCCCAAATGAGTACAGCCTGAGTTCAGCAAGACAGGGTCTCAAAATGAGAAAGTCTAGAGATACAGCTCAGTGGTAGATCATGAGGCCATAATTTATTCTTTAGCATCAGAAGACAGACAGACAGACAGACAGACAGACAGACAGACAGACAGACAGACAGACGTGCAATAATTGTGAAACCTTATAGAGAGATACAAACATATCAGCTTAAATAGAGTAGGCATCTTGGGAAAGCATTAAATGTGAAATTATGGCACCAGGTATGAATACTGGTTTAGCCATCAACTTGTATATTCACAGTAGGAATGCCAGCCTCTTCCATCAAAAGAGGCTTTGGGGAGAGGCCAATACAACAATAAAGAAGGACAACCTATACTTCTTATGCAGCCTTTCTAGTCAAGTCAAGCTTGGGGACCTCTGGGAAAACACCACCATATCATAAGCATCCACATCACCTGCATGCTAGGTTGTTGCCTTATTAACATTTCTATCCACATCAGCACTGTTCCACATTTGCTAACCTACAGGAAAAGCACACTCTTTATAGTGTTATAAAAGCATAAGACATGCAAGCATTTCTCACACAGACCAAACACAGTAGAGGATGCTGCAGCAGTTTGCCTTTGCCTACTGATGGCTCTTTTCCTTTTCCTTTATTTTATTTTTTTCCATATTTTACTAAGAGACAAATAGCAATTAGTCAGTTTGAAATTGGTATACGAGTTTCAATAATTAACACATTGCATACTCCCTTCCTAGTGGTTATTTGCTGTACAAGATGTGGACATGATATCCTATTTAAAAACACTATTAGAACAAATTCTTTTATTCATTAAGAGAATGTAACTATATATCTATCCTAACCATTTTGAATACACAGATACAAAATGAACATTCATCTGTATCCCCTTTTTTGTTTAGTTC
>NW_004524848.1:590379-594357 GCF_000260255.1 Octodon degus | reverse complement strand
TTCTTTCTCACTGATACCTATTAGTCTCACATAGTTAATCTTTGCTTCGTCTTGCAGGTAATGAATTTTTTTTTTTCCTGCACCCTAGTTGTTTTTAAGAGATCTTTTCTTACCTTTTTAGTAGCTGTACCAGCAACTTCAAGATCTGAAACTGTCTTCACTTTTACTTACATGGTTTTGCAAGCTTGTCATTGAGATTTTAAATTCCTCTATATCTCTTTGACTCTGCTTCATGCGATCTGTTTCTTTCCTGTATTGCTCATTCAAGGAATCCGTCATTTTTCTAATCTCTATTTTTTTTTATCAATGTCTTCTTTAGAAGCAGTTATTAATTCTTTTACTGCAGTGTTTTCTTCAAATTGGGTTTCCTCCCTGTTTCTGTAGTTGATTCTTTACTTGAAATGCTATGAGTTTAGAGAATTTTTTTATTTCAGAAAAGAATTCCACTCTGAGTTCCTCTATAACTTTCTGCTGTTGCTTATTTACTATCGGCATTATTAATTCACACATTTCAGCTGCGCTAGTGTCCTCTGCACTTGTTCTGTGTGGGCACTGGGTTTCCTCCATATGTTTCTGCATTTGATTATTTACTGCAGATGCCATTAATTCAGGGATTTTTTTTTTCATTTCCAATCTTAGTTCTTCTATACCTTTCTGCAGTTCTTTATTTCAGAAGCTGTTGGTTCATTGATTTCAACTGTGATTCCCAATTTGTTCTGTGTTAGTGTTCTCTGCACTTGTTATGGGTGGCTTGGGGTCTGAGATTGTATTTTGCTCCTTCTCATTGTCATTTTGCATAGCACTGTCTTCTGACCTTTGGTGCAGTTATAACCTTAGCACCTACTGAAATTGAGTTGCAGATCTAGAAAATTTGGTTTTTATACTGCTGTGCCTGGCTTAGGTCTGGCTGCTGTGCTCAGGTCCTTCCCACTGCTGCCCTTGGGAGTGATCCTATTGTGCCCCTCTGTAAAGGTGTTCTGCTCCTGGACTAGCTGGGTGGCTTTGTCTCCTACTTTCTCTGCAGGGATTGCAGCTGCAGGGTTTCACCCCAGGCCTATAGTCCAGGCCTGAGCTGAGTCTGGAGGGGACAAGGTGGAGTAGGGAGAAGAGGAAGCTTTCCCACACACTCACTGGGCCTGGCCTAGGGCTGGATCTGGGAGTTCCCAGAACATGGCAGTAATTCTCACTGGGCTGGCAGGGTAGGTGGGGTATTGCAGAGTGGTGTGGGGGGCCCAAGAAGGTGGAAGTTGATCTCACCCACCCTGTGCTTGGGCTGGGACCAGCAGGTCCTGCTGGCTCAAGGTAGCAGGAAGCTCTCCCACACACTTAGCAGGGCCTTGGCTAAGACTGGATCTGGGGTCCCCAGAAGCTGCAGAAATTCTCACTCAGCAGGCGGGGTTGGGTGGGGTGCTGCGGAATGGTAGTGGGGGTCACAAGTGGGTGGAAGAGGGTCTCACCCACACTGCGCCTTGGCTGGCACTGGCAGGCCCCACTGGTGCAGGGTAGTAGGAAGCTCTCCCACATACTCACCGGGCCTGGGCTTGGATTGGATCCTCCTTTTCCTTACTTAATAGCAAGTTTCTGATTTTCTGTGGAAAGAGGGGGAGCAAAATACCCAATTAAACTGTACTCAGCCTTCCTTGAAACATCTCCCCTTGCATACACTTGGGTAGATGGCTGAATTTCAGGAAGTATATTGCTTATAAATTGAAGGTGGTGCAACCCTTAGAAAAATTTCTTCAAAAGGAGGCCAACAAAGTTTTTTTCTCCTCATTTTCTGCTTAGATCACAGATAATGTCCAACAACCATGTCATGACTATATGACCCAGAAGGTAGACAACAAGCACTAAGGACAGTAAACTAGAAACCTTCCATCTGATATTGTTATAGAACCTCACATGAGAGAGTACTCAAATAGTGCTCTGTCAGAGCAGCAGTTATTGGCCACATTCACAATTATCTTGTTGACTTTATTATTTGCCCCATGAATACTAAACTGTTTCAATGGCCTTGTCTCCTACAGACTTAAAGGTGTACCTCTTCCCAAGACAAGAACACCTGGCATGTATCAAGGGCTTTTAGATAGGCCTTTGTGGAGCATCTCTGACTGCTTATCAGGACTTGACCTTCAGCTGAAGTAGCCAGGTCATTTTTTGACCCTTGCTCCCTCAGGACAGTTAGGGGTACTTCTTCAGGGGAGGAATATTATAGATAGCTAAGATAACTAGGACTATTGCAGGCAGTCAGACAGACAGGGCTAGGCCCTTGAGAAATCCATGCAGAAGATAACTGTGGCTGGAGGCATATTCAGTAAAGGCCAGGTTTCAAGATAATGAACTACTACTCAGGCATTCCTTAGGGATGAACAACAGTGACTGATATCAATCACCTTGGGATGAAGACCAAACCTCCTTAACCCACCCTTCCAGGAAAGTCTTTGTCTGCTCATGAATGCTTGTTATGTGACTTGTTTCCCCATTTGATGTCCATTTAATCAGTATTACCCTAGTGACTATATTTGTTTTGTACTTATTGGTTGGCCATAGTTTTGTTCCACATCAGACCCATTCTGTGAGTTGCTATTGGATCAATATTACCTAAGGGACTATACCTGTAGTCTTATTTATTGGCTCTAGTTCTGTCCCATCTTAAGTCTGCTTCACCTTGTGGCTCTGCTCAATAAACACCCTTGAAAAGTGGGGTTTTTGGGCAACTTACTTTCCATTCCCCTTTCTGTCCCTCTCAGAGAGAAGCTTTCATTCCCTCAATAAATTCTTCCTACTCTTTTTTAAAAATAAAGTCAAGTTATTTTCTGAATGTAATGGGTCAAGGAAATCAAAAGCTTTTTACAAATCAATTCTTCTAAATCTAGTCCATCAATTTTACAAACTGAAAGTACTTACTGAATATCTTATTAGTTTCTCTTATGCAAACATTTTCTAACATATATTATTATGTAAGTGACTGCAGATTTAAGAGTTTAAAAATTTTATTAATAAATATTTGAGATACATAATGATTATATTCATCATGGAGAGTTGGCACTTATATCTTCTTCCTTTTTTACTTTTTATTAATTTTATTGAAAAACAAATAGTAATGAGACAGTTTCAAAACAGGATAGTAGGACAGTTACAATAATTAATACATTGTATATTGTTATCTTCAAAGTAGTTATTCATAGTACAAGATGCAGACATGGTATCCTGTCCCAACACTATTAGTACAAATCTTACTTCTCATTAAGAGAAAGTAGCTGTATATCTATCCTATTTTGTATATACAGATACAAAATGGTCCTTCATTTATATCCCTCTTTTTCATTTAGTTTTATCAGAGATGGGTATTCCATTGCCATTTAAATATTGTAGTTTCATGAATTCAGCAAAATAATCCAATATAGTCCAGTAGGCATAGTGGGTTATCCGTAACATAATTTTACTACACCAGAGAGGGGTTGTAGGCCCAGAGGCATTGAACCAGAAGACGAGCTATCCAAAGTGGAGATAGTTGCTTACAGGGAGAAGTTAGGATGAAAGTGCAGAAAAGGATGCCAGTGTAAGAGAAATCCTAGAAGGAAGCCTGAAGGAATTTAGAAGCTGTCCATCGCAGGTATGAGTTGAAAAGGTCACAGGGGAGAAACCTGGAGGTAGAGGTGAGCGAGTTGTCTGGGAATGACATTTATCTTCAAGAAGTGTAGAGAAGGAAAGAGAAAATGAAAGTAAAGAAAGTGATCTCCTCTGAGCTAAAGTTAGGAAGGGAGCTTTGGAGACATTTGTCATTGATAAATTTTTTTTTCTGGATGATATTTTATCCATAATTTTATTGAGAGACATCTAGTAATGAGACAGTTTCAAATCAAATTGGTATGACAGTTTCAATAATTAACACATTGCATACTCTCTTCCTAGTGGTTATTTACTGTACAAGATGCAGACATGATATCCTGTTTACAAACACTATTAGAACAAATCCCT
>NW_004524848.1:588508-589722 GCF_000260255.1 Octodon degus | reverse complement strand
GATTCTCACCCTGACTAACTATATATACAATCACCGTCATTGATAAATTGAAAGGAGTTGACTATAGGCAGCAAGACCCCAGGGAAAAAGGGCCTTCTTTGGTTTTTTGTTTTTTGTATTTTTTCCAACAAGTTGGACAGTAGGAGAGGTTTGTGTTTTAAGATTGGTTGAATGAGGGATGCTCACAGTGTTAGGTGGTAAGGTCAGCAAGGGAGGTCCAAGGCTCGCAGTTCACACAGAAGGGCTGGCAGTGGACCCAGGCAAGGCCCTGGTTGGGAGGGAACAGCAGAAGCCCTGGCATCCTTCTGGGTTTTCAGCACCAAATGTTAGGTACGAACACACCCAACTGACCAGACCACACATTCTATCATGAGCAAAAGATTTACTGGGGGCAGGAAGCGGGCTGACTGTCTAATGGACCAAGCCAAGAGTGATTAAAGGGGGAAAGGAGACTTTATAGGAACTTTTTGGGGTGATCAGGGGCCGGAACAGCTGAGGGAGACCTAATTTTGGCAGGGCTATCTGGTAGCCCTGCTGCTGTTCTGTGGGGGACATTTAATTTTTTGTTTTCACATTTCAGAAATTTTCTTTAGTAACAAGGTATGTTTTTATAGTTCCTGGCACAGAGCAAATTTTATCACAGAAGATAAAAATTCTTTTAAACAAATCCAACATGAAATTGAGGAACGTTCTTATATAAAAAACAAAATGAATGCAATTATCAATCCATCTTGGAAAAGTTATCTTTTACTCCCCCACAATTTGGTTGAGAGACATCTACTAATGAGACAGTTTCAAACCAAATTGGTAGGACAGTTTCAATAATTAACACATTGCATATATTCTTCCTAGTGTTTAATTGCTGTACAAGATGCAGACATGATATCCGTGTGTGTGTGTGTGTGTGTGTGTGTGTGTGTGTGTGTAGAACCAGGGATTGAACTCAGACCCTTACGCTTGCCAGGGAAGCGCTTATTCCACTGAGCCATCTCTCTGGACCCTCATGATATCCTATTTACAAACACTATTAGAACAAATCCCTCTATTCATTAAGAGAATGTAACTATATATCTATCCTAACCATTTTGAATACACAAATACGAAATGGACATTCATCTGTATCCCCTTTTTTTGCTTAGTTCTGTTAATTGAATATTATAGGTGTGTTAACTCAGCAAAATAGTCTAAAAGAGTCCAGTAGTCCATAATAGTAT
>NW_004524848.1:556518-557724 GCF_000260255.1 Octodon degus | reverse complement strand
TGTTGAGCTGTAAGGTACTCAAGTCAACAATTTCTGACATTGCCAGTGAAGCGGAAGACCCAATACTATTATGGGCTACTGGACTCTTTTGGAATATTATGGGCTACTGGACTCTTTTGGAATATTTTGCTGAGTTTACATACATATATTATTGAAATAATGGAACTTAACAAAAAAAGGGTATACAGATGAATTTCTATTTTGTATCTGTATTGAAAGTGTTTAGGTTAGATATATAGTTACATTTTCTTAATGAATAGAATGATTTGTTCTGATGGTGTTTGTAGATAGTACATCATGTCTGCATCTTGTAAAGGAATTAACCACTGGGAACAATGTATACAATGTGTTGATTATGGAAACTGTTCTACCAATTTGATTTGAAACTGTCTCATTGCTATTTGTTTATCAATAAAATTATGGAAAAAAGAGATGCAAATTAAAACAAAAACTCTTGAAATTTATCTCACTTCAGAAAGAAAGGGTATTATAAAAAAATCAGCCAATAACAAAATCTGGATGAGCTGTGAGGAAAAGTGACACATGTGGACTGTTGGTGAGAGTATAGCTTGCTGTATCCACTGTGCAAATCAGTGTCGAGGTTCCTCCAAAAAAAATGTAATACTAGAGGTTCTCTTTGACCTAGATACTTCCTTTCTTGGTATCTTTCTGAAAGAATTAAAAGCATCATACCACAATGATACACACACACTCATGTTTACAGCAGTATAGATTGTAATAGCTAAATCTTGGAAATAGCCCAAATGTGAAATGATAAATGGGTGAAAAGACATTTTAAAAAAATTATTTTTCTTAATGTATTTAGTACAGGGTCTAAAGGGTCTCATTATGTAGATCGTTCTCATAGTGATCTTCCTGTTTTCAGCTTCCCAAGCTCTGGGATTACAGGCATGCACCACCATGCCCAATCTCAATCCCTGTCACAGCATAGGGCATGGCCATCACTGCACACTGGGGATCGAACCCCAGTCCCTGTGTCTGCCTAAGCAGGCTCTTTAATCCGCTGAGCTATCTGGCCATCCCTGACTTTTTTACTTTTATACAGTAGAATACTATTCTTCTGATAAACTTGAGACATTTATAGGTAAATGGATGTACCTCAATATCATATCAGACATACATATTTAAATACCACACAGTTTCTCTGTTGTGAGAAACCAAAAGGGCAAATAAAGGCATATATAT
>NW_004524848.1:531190-556138 GCF_000260255.1 Octodon degus | reverse complement strand
TAAAAAATTAAAATATACTTAATGCTACTAAGATGCTCACATTCAATGCTCATCTTCAAACACAGTGTGAAGCCTGATATGGCAGAGAAGGCTAAAAAGGTTGCAGACATACACGTGTGAAGTTACACACAATTCAGGAGCATGGTCTTTTCTTTCTACTTAAATATTCTTTAACTTAGGTAAACTTATTCCATTGTTTCCCCATTGCATCTTGCTATGTTTTAAGTTGATTCAAGCAATTCTATAATTGGGACACTTAAACTTCATACATGAGATTTTCTGTTATATGATCATAAGTCCCTACATGTATCATGGGCTAGATAGCTGATGGTGCCACATGGTTAATGCTATAGGTGAGTGGACCCCAAATTAAAGTGAAAGGTTACCAGGCTTGGTATACCTTTGGGACTGTCTGCACCAGCAACATTGAAGGAGAATCATGTAGATATACTATTAAGTCCTGTTCACTGCAAGAGAACTGATCACAAATTCACCAGTCATAGATTTCATATGTGGACTTATCTATAAATCAGAGCAGCCAGAGTATAAGAACTGACACACATGCATTCTCACTCCCCTCCTCCACCCACAAGAAAATGCAAACTACTGTTTACCCACCACTCCTTTAAATGCGCACATTAAGGGCCAGCAAGATAGCTTAGCAGACTAAAGTACCTGCTTAGGCAGGCTCAGGGACCAGGGTTTGATTCTAGGGGGTGCTGTTCTGGCCCTGCCCCTGGGGTGCACTGAAACAGCAATTGAGACTGGGAGTGGTAGTACACACCTGCAATCCCACTGCATTGGAGACTGAAAACAGGAGGATCACTACAAGTCCAATCTGTATAGTAAAACCTTGTAGACCCTGTACTAAATACACAAAATACTACTACTACTATTACTACTACTACTACTACTACTACTACTACTAATAATAATAATAATAATAAAAATAAATGCCCACAGGCCACCTGGGACAGTAGGGTAAGTAAGAAGCATAAGCCTCAGGATTTACCAAAGAGAACCAGAATCAACTAGTGACTTTTAAATATAGAAGAGCCAGCTGAGCATGATAACAAGGCCTTTAATCTCAGTACCATAAGTACTAAGTACTCAGGATTGCTGCAAGTTTGAGGCCAGCCTGGGTCACATAGTGAGTTCAAGGTTAGCCTAAACTACATAGCAAGATTATGTCTCTAAAAACAAAAAGAAAAACAAAAACCATAAAACACACACACACACAGACACACACACACACACACACACACACAGCCTAAAATTAAAAGAGCCAAAGAAAGCATTAATTGGCAAGTATAAGATCTACTATGCTAAGAGTGGGTGGCTTACTGAAGAAAAATTGATTTCTTATGATAAACCAGCTCTATTTTCTTTGTACATATGACTGATTATGTAAGTAACTATATTCATATTTGTGAGCCCACAACAGTATTGCTAAACATAAAGTTACATAGCCCAAACAACATAAGAGAGAGTTACATGAAAGAATGCAGGAAGAGAAAAAATTAATCAGTAAACATAAAAAGTGCTCCACTGCAAGAATCCATAGCATGCACATGTACACAAATAATTACACCCAGGAAAACATCTGGATTCCACTATTTCATCTGAAGAATGACTCTCCTGGACAGAATATTTGAGCAGTTGCAAACTGTAAGATATATCTACCCAGAGAAATCATACACTAAGAAGCAGTATATCAACTCATGTGTATGTATTAACGTGTGACTTGATTTACTTTTTGCTACAGATGTTAAAATAAAAAAGTTTTTTGCTCTTCAAAAGCTATCCCTTTCCAGACACACTAGTTATACCTTCTGAAAATTTAAGCATTCCTCCCACAAGTAAAACTAATTCAAAATACAATCAAGGCGAACCATTACTTCAATGGTAGCAAGGCCTAATGATTACTCATGATCTACCACAGAGAATAATTTCTTAAATGTGACTTTTATATCAAGCTTACATGAAATTTTGTATATGCTTTGGATATAAATTGAGAGAAAATGTGGTGTTTCATACAGGTACCAGTCCACATTTCAGTCAAAGGAGACATCAGTGCATCCCTGGCCTGGCACAAACAGTAAACCTCCCATCAGAAAGTCAACAAATCTGTGTGACAAACAAGTCAATCTGCTGTCTCCTGCTCTCCATTTTCATTTTTACACTATTTGTGTTATAAAGTTAGAAAAACCAGAAGCCATGTCACAGCAGTAAAATCAAAGTCAGTATTTTATATATAAATAAATTAGATTTTAAAAGAAACTCTTGGGAGTGAAGAAAATAAATAACCACACGGGGATTTTCAGGAAGATGGCAAAGTAGGGAGCAACAGAGAAAGAGCGTTTCAAGATTTGGTGTCTAGACACTAGAATGTACATGAGGAGAAGAAAAGGGAAGAGGTGGGCCCCTTGGACCCAGGAAAGATCTGAAGCCAGAATTGAAGCCCATAAGGAGAGCAAAGAGACAACCTTCAACAAAGAAGGCAGAGGTGGCAGGCGAATTCTCACTGAGCCCAGGTACACTCCTATAGGGAGGGGCTGTGCTCTGTGCAGATACACAGATATACAGTGATTTCTGGCCTCCATGGGGGCCAGCATGGAGAGATGCACCAGTGAAATACAGCAGTGGACACAGAGGACTGCAGTATCTGGTGAATGCTGAGGGTTTGGATGTCCTACAGAGAGGGTGACTGGCTATTTTGGAAAGGTGACAACTAAGCTAGGAACTCAGAACTGCTGGCTTTGTAGCTAGTGGCTCCCAGCCAAGTTCAAGCACATAAAAGCACACAAATTGCTGTAGGCTAAAGGGGACCGGTTCTAGTCTCATGAACAGAAACCAACCTGGACTTAGAGGAAATAAAGGTGTGGACTCACTGTGACTATTCACTAATCCACCATAAAGTTATTGATGCCTGACCTGGACTCTGGCCACATTTTCAACCAGTGAAAGCAGAGACATTTTGTACTACTATCCCCTCCATTTTCTTTTCTTTTTTTCTTCTCTTCTTTATTGTTTTTTCTTCACTGTGTGTTATTTTCATTTGCATGTGAACATGGTTTTATAACCACATGGGTCTGTGGTTATGCTCTGCTTTTTCTATTTCTTTCTTTTTCTCTTTCCCTCCTGTCTTCTGCACCAGTTTTATAAAGGCTTCATGATCTTCTTTTGTCTTTCAGCCTCACTTTTAATCTCTTTCTCTTCTTCTATTTCTCTATTTTCTCCCTACTCCTTTTAAATTTTCTCTCCTTAGGGTAAAACTGTCATTGAGCACTTAATCATTGTATAAAATTTTCTGGTTCGTTTTAGATTTAGTTATATAACCACATATCCAGCTGCTACAGTTCAAAGTGTCAAGTTAATAGTTACCTCAGTTTGTCATTTCTAGGCTATTGTTTGATGCTATTGTTGCTGCTCATTATATCATATTAATAAAAGTGACATAACTGTTCTAAACAACTGTTTTTCCTAGTATACCAATTCTGAGATTACCTAAAGGTCATAAAAAAAAATACTGCAGGTCAGTGCCAGAAAACCACATGTTGGGCCAAGTAGGGCAGAAACTTCTCAACCCTAATAAAACTGAAGAGGTAAGAATTTGCAATAGACTCAAAAATGAAAAGTCACCTACACATGGAAGACAGCTCTAAGAAGCAGTCATTTCCTAAGGGTTCTAAATAGTATCAATAAAGCTAGTTACCATAGGTAATATACAAGTATTAACCCAGGAAGTAAACTTAAAAAATAGAAAATGAGAAGACATTTAAATAAGACAACTCCAGACATACAGCTAAACTGAAGGAAAGCCCAAGGACAGTGAGATGGGACAATTCAAAAGCTATTCACTGGGCTTCTTTGAAGTGGTTACAGTGGAAGTAACAAGGCAAATGAATAAGGCTCTAGAAAAACTCAACACAGAAATAATTTCTCAGATAACATAAACATGGTGACACAATGAGACACATGTTTAGTGACTGTTGGTCATACATACATAAAAAGATAGAGGAGTTTAGGAAAATGACAGAAACCATAAATGGCTACCACTGGAAAGAAATGGAATGTAGAAAAAGATTTTTTTAAAAAATGTATTTAGTACAGGGTCAACAGGGCCTCACTACACAAATTGGACTTGAAGTGATCCTCCATGTTTTCAGCTGCCCAAGCACTGGGATTACAGGCATGCACCGCCATGCCCAGTCTCAACTGCTACCTCAGCATGCCCCAGGGATGGGGCCAGCACAGCAGGGATCGAACCCCAGGCTCTGTGTCAGCCTAAGCAGGTGCTTTAGTCCACTGAGCTATCTGGCCAGTGCTGGAATCTGTAAAAAAGACAGACATCCTGAAGACTAAGTATTCCATTGAAAGTACAAGTAGCAAGATGAGTCAATGTGAGGACTGCAGAAAGCAATCACAAAAATCAAAATTTCAGGCTGTGGAGATGGCTCAGTGGAATAAGTGCTTCCCTGACAAGTGCAAGGACCTGAGTTCAATCCCCAGTTCCACCAAAAAAAAGAAAAAAAAAAGAAAAAAAGAAAATCAAAATTTCTTGAAAACAGCAAGGGACAAGTTATTGATCTTCCAGCTGCTAGATGATGCAAAGAAGAATAACATAATATTAACTGGAATAGATGAAAAGGCAGGAGATAGCAGAAATGATAACAACAAACTTGTTTAGAGAAATTATGGGAGAAAAGTTTTCCAGCATGGAGAAAAAACATTGACATCATGATCAAAAAACCTACAACAAGGTCAAGATTCCTGAAATTCAACATAAGAGCACAACATTAAAAGCTGTTAGACAAAAGAAACAAATCACCTATAAAGGAAAGCCCATCAGAATCATAGCCAACTTCTCAACAAAAACCTCAAGTCAAGAACTTGAAGTGAAATATTTCAAGCCCTAAAATAGAAAACAACTTCCAACCCAGATTGATGTATCTTTTTAAAAATTGATGGAGAAATAAGATTCTTCCATAACAACACCTGAAGAAATTCATCCAAAAACAGCACTGTAAAATGTTTTAACAGACATTCTAGAAAGAGATAATGAGGATTACAACTCCATCAACCCCAAAGAATGAATCCATCAGTCAAGCCAAGTAATTAAACAGAGGGGGAGAAAAAAAGGAACCAACAACAGAAAAATAACATGACAAAATACATTAATACATATCAGTTGTAACCATCAGTATAAACGGTCTCAATTCACCACCTCACAATCATTCTGCCCAGCACAATGGATCAAGAAGAGAAAGCCAACAATAAGCTGCATATAAGAAAAATTTAATGAAAACGATGGAAAACTATACTACATGCGACAAGAACTTGGAAAAGAGCACGTGGTAGCTATTCTATTTTTAGACAAAGGGCATTTCAAATCAATACTGATCAAGAGAAACAAAGAGAACTATGTGTGCTGACCTATGCCTGTAATACGAGCACTCAGGAGACTGAGGCAGGAAGATCACTGGGAGTTTGAGGTGATACCTACTTTGAGAACATGTACTCTAATAAAATGAGAAACACAGAAGAAATGGATAGATTCCTTGACACATATAAACTAACAAAGCTGAATCAAGGAGATATAAAAATTATGAATAACACACTATCAGTCATTAAAATGGAAGATATAATTTATTTTTTATTTATTTAAGCTTTTATTAATTTTATTGGGAAACAAAAAGCAACGAGACAGTTTCAAAACAGGTTAGTAGGTCAGTTACAATAATTAATACATTGCATATTTTTGTCTTTGTAGTAGTTATTCATAGTACAAGATGAAGACATGATATCCTGTCCAAACACTATTAGTACAAATCTTTCTTCTCATTGAATTAAGACAAAGTAGCTGTATATCTATCCTATTTTGTATATACCGATACAAAATGATCCTTCAATTATATCCTCTTTTTTGGTTTAGTTTTGTCAGAGATGGGTATTCCATTGCCATTTAAATATTGTAGGTGTGTGAATTCAGCAAAATAATCCAATATAGTCCAGTAGTCCATTATAGTAGTGGGTTATCCATGGGACTGGCAATGTCAGAAGTTGTTGACTTGAGCCTTTTACAGCTCAGTATATTAATATTGCTTTACTTTTTCTACCTCGTTTTTATACTGTTCTGCTGGATGGTTAAGACCAAGATAAATGGGGCCAAGGAGATGGCTCAGTAGAATAAGCGCTTGCCTGGCAAGCGCAAGGGTCTGAGTTCAATCCCCGGTTCCGCAAAAAAAAAAAAAAAAAAAAGACCAAGATAAAGCAAGAACTATATAACAAGAAATGTAACTTTTGTATCTGCCAAGGTCAGTCAAATCCCCTCAGGATTTATTCTGAAATCCTGTACCATAGTTTGTAGATCTTTAGTCAGTGTCAGCTATGTGGATGAGTCACAGCCATTGCTTGATCAATTTGCTCTCACAAAGTGGCTTTACTTTTTATACCTCGTTTTTATACCTTTTTGCTGGTTAGATTTCTAAATTTTTGTATAAATGGTATGTAATTGTTTATTCCTATTTTTAAAATTAGTTATTTAATTAATTAATTAAATTTTGGTGGAACTGGGGATTGACCTCAGGTCTTTGCGCTTGCCAGAGAAGTGCTTATTCTACTGAGCCATCTCCATGGCCCCTATTTTAAAAAAAATTTATTTATTTTTCTTCACATTCTTTAGGAATTTAAAGTTTGACATATCAATAGTTGATGGAAATACCTGTTCCATGTTATGTCTAAGATGTTTGATATGCAGACAGATATTGAGGTTAAGCTTATCTGCCTATGTTATATGGTAATAACATCATTAAGCTTCTCTTCTGGAGGGTTAACAACTTAAGTCTGCAGACCAAAAATTAGTAAAAAGAAGGGCTACAAGGACAGCCAACATTTTGGCCTTACCCATTCAAAGTCAGTGAGGACTCAGGACATAGGAGAACCTGTACTGTAATATCCTGTAACTCAGTGTTGTCCCAAATTTTCTGATCAAGGAGATCATGGGGCCACAGAGGAAAGTGATTGACAATGAAGAGTGTGCCTAAGGAGAGTCACATGGAGAGAAAACATTCTCTCAGGCTTTCACAGAGTAAATTGGTCAAGCAATGGCCGTGGCTCATCCACATGGCTGACACTAACAAAAAATCTACGTACGGTACAGGGCTTCAGGGTAAATCCTGAGGGGATTTGACTAACTTTGTCAGATACAAAAGTTACATTTCTTGTTATATAGGTCTTGCTTTATCTTGGTCTTAACCATCCAGAAGATATAATTTAAAAAGCTACCAAAAAAGAAAAAAGCACAGCCCTGGCTGGATGCATGGCTACCTTCTACAAGAAGTTTAGGGAGGACTTAATGCCAAAAAGATAAGAAAAAAAAAAAAGGAATTAAAAGAAATTTGAGTAGTCCTTACCTCAATCTGATGAAAGCCATCTATGACAAAACAACAGCCAACACCATACTAAATGGACAGAAACTGAAAGCTTTACTTCAAAAATCAAGAACAAGGATGTTCACTGCCATCACTCTTATTCAGCACAGTTCTGGAAACATTAGCCAGAGCAATTAGACATGACAAAGAAATAAAAGGAGGGGCTATGAAGATAGCTCAGTGGTCTAAGTACCTGCCTAGTCAAGCATAAGGACCAGGGTTTGATCCCCAGAACCCCCAATACACAGTACCTCATGCTGTGCTGGCCCCACCTTGGGCACAGTGAGCCAGCCACCAAGACCAGGCACGGTGGTGCATATCTGTAATCCCAGAGCTGGGGAGGCTGAAACAGGAGGATCCCTATGAGTCTAAGCTGTGAAGTGAGACCCTGTACCAAATAGGTAAAAATTTAAATAAATAAATAAATAAATGGAATAAGGATTGAAAGGAAAAAGTTAAATTATCATTATTTGTTGATGACATGACAGTTAATATAGAAGACCCCCAAAACTACCAAAAGATTTCTAGATTTAAGTACCAAATTCAGTAGTGTAGCTGGATATTAAGTCAACACAAAAATCAATACCTTTCCTGTACATAAAGAACAAACTCACTGAAAGAGAAATTAGGGAAACATTTTTCACAATAGTAGCCAAAAAAAAAAAAAATAGTTATTAGGAATCCATCTAATGGAAAAAGTAAAAGACCTTTACACTGAAAACTACAGTACTCTGAAAAGGAGATTAAAGAGGATATCAGAAAATGGAAAGATATCCCTTGTTCTTGGGTAGAAGAACCAATATAGGGAAAATTGCCATACTTCCAAAATTGTTACACAGCTTCATTACAATCCAGATAAAAATTCCAACAGCACATCTCACAGAATCGGGGCGGCGGGGGGGGGGAAGCTCTAAAATTCACTGGTAATCAGAATAAACCTAAAATAGCAAAGGTAATTCTGCTCAACCAATGCCTGAAAGGGGGTGTCACATTTCCTGACTTGAAACTATATTACGAAGCTGTTGTGATAAAATCAGCATGATACTGAAAAAAAAAAAAAAAAACCAAAACAAACCAGATGTAAGGATCAATGGAACAGATCAGAGGATGCAAACACAACTACAAACATAGTCACCTTATCTTTGATAAAGGGGCCAAATACCTTCACTGGAAGAAAAACAGCCTCTTTAGTAAATGGTGCTGGAAAAACTGGCTTTTTAAATAAAATAAAATAAAAATAGATCAAAGATTTAAATACTGAGGCTTTGCTGGACAGCTCAGTTGTTTAAAGCGCTGCTTGGGTAAATGCAGGCAGGTGCATAGGACTGCAGTTCAATTCCCAGTTCCAGAAGCTGCCCTTAAGGCAGCCTGAAGTAGCCAAAAAAAAAAAAAAAAAAAAAAAAAAAAAAAAAAAAAAAAAAAAAAAAAAAAAAAAAAAAAGAAAGAAAAAGAAAAAAGAAAAAAAAGAAAGAAAAGATTTAAATTTTGAAATATAAACACTAAAGTTGCTGAAGGATAGACTAGGCAGAACTTTTAAAGACACTAGTATAAGCAAAGATTTTATGAAAAAACCTTGATTGCCCAGAAACTACCATAAATAATCAACAACTGAGATCTCATCTTAAAAAAAAAGCTTTTATTCACAGGAAGAGAAACCATCAACAGAGTGAAGACACAACCACGTGGGAAAAAGTGTGAGGAAAAATTTTTGCCAGCATTTCTCAGACAAAGGATTACTATCTAGAATATATAAAGAACTAAAAAATACCAGATCATCAAACTTAAAGATCCAGTCCAAAAATGGGCATCTGAAATGAATAAACATTTCTTAGATGAAGAAATAGAAATGGAAAATATATATACTAAAAAATGTTCAACATCACTGGTCATTCAAGAAATGCAAATTAAAACAAGACTGAAATGCCATCTCACCCTAGAAAGAATGACTATTATCAAGAAATCAATACTAAATGCTGGTAGACCTGCAGGAGAAAAAGAAATCTCCTCCACACTGTGGAAATCAGTGAGGAGATTCCATAAAAAACTGGGATTAGTAGTATCATTTGACCTAGCTATTCCCCTTATTGGTATCTTTCCCCCAAAATTAAAAGCATCATACCACAGTGATGTATGCACAACCATGTTTATAGTACCACAGTTTGTAATAGCCAAATCTTGGAAACAGCCCAGATGCATATCAACTGGTAAATGAATAAAGGAAAAAAAATTTGTTTTTAAAAATACAACTGACTACTATTCCATAAAAGGATAAACTTGAAACATTTTTAGGTAAATGGATTCTCCTTGAGACCACACTGAAATAAATTAGACACGTGTGCAAATATATTATTGTTTCTCTAGTGTGAGAAACTAAAAGTATAAATAAGGATCAATATGTATAACAGATACTGTGAAATAGGATGAAAATATTCATATAGGAAGGGGAGCAAGGGAGGAGGGAAAGGAAGAAAGAAAAGTAAAAGAAAAAAATAAGAAAAGAAGGAAAAATAGAAACAAAGCTTTTGTTAATAAGGAAGGAAAGAGGGGCTAATGGGAGGGGAAAGGAATGGGGAAAAAAGAATCAAGTAACATAATGAACAAGCACAAATATATTCCCTATGTTGAATGTGAACATTATGTACATGTCTAATTTACCAACAAAAATCATTTGCTTTAAAAAACAAAAAACAGAAAAACAGAACACCTGGATGTTAAAAGCCTGGGGACGCTAAAGGACAAGACACAGTGACTAGCAGACAACAGTGAAAAATGGCTGAGGCAGCCCTCCAGCAGGTTTACAAAGAAATAATCTGTGGTGCTGCCCACCATCTAGTGACCATTTTGAGTCTATGTTTCAAAACTTGCCCAGATATTTCAGAAAGCCATTATAATCTACAACGAATTATAGCTCTTTCGGAAACTTACAAAAAAAAAATCAGACCTGATTAGACTGTGTGTGTTTTTCTAAAGTGACCAGTCAAGCTGATGTAAAAAAGAGCAATATTTTTAACTCAGTGTATTTAGGAACAAATAAAATGCCCCCTTTGGAATATGATACTGATTTAAAATATAAATATGATTTATATATGTGCATTATCTATACATTAAAATTACAGTACTGTGCTTTGTAAATTAGAGTGACAATATTTGATTAACATAGTTCATCAAGTTAACTATGACAATATTTGATTAATATAGCATCAGCATAACTATTTAAAAATTTATGAAATTTAGTTGTAAAAATACACACTTTTCCCATGGATGGGAACATAAATAACAGTATCATTTATTGAAACTACAACCAAAAATTTCTGTAGTTGAATAAAGATTTGTTAACATTATTAACCACCATCACTTTCAGCAACCATTCTGAAGCAAATTCCTAAATTGCTAAAGGAAAACAGGAATGTGAAATAGAAAACTTTCATGGGTATAATCTGAGGCAATGCATTGATGGTTATTCTAATTCTTCCTCATTGTAGACAGAAGACTTTCCCAACAACCAAGATTCAACATTCATTCATATTTAACTCTAAAGCCTTAGCAACCTGCATAATCCTACCCAAGGTTTCCCTACTTTGGCTCTAGGATCATCTTCTTCTCCCAAGGCCCCACAGTAGGTGAAGCCTGGCCCCATACTTCTTTAGGGAGTGGGTTCTGCCAGTCCTCAGCCCACTTGGCTGAGCACTGCCAGGAGGTGAAATTTGATCCGGAGTGTCAGAGTTGGCCAGCAGCTGGATCACATGACTGCAGTGTTTGAGGAGGACCTGGTTTGATCCCTGGTACCACATGCCATGCTGGCCCTGCTGGCTGATACAGGAGGATCGCTAGGAGTCTGAACTGCCAAGCAAAATCCTGTACCATAAGACTGGCAATGTCCAAGGTTGTTGACTTGAGCTTTTTACAGCTCCGCATATTAATGTGGCTTTACTTTTTATACTTCATTTTCATACTTTTCTGCTGTATGGTTAAGGCCAAGATTAAAGCAAGACATATATAACAAGAATAGTAACTTTTGTATCTGATAAGGTCAGTCAAATCCCCTCAGGATTTAATCTGAAACCCTATACCACAGTTCGTAGATCCTTTGTCAGTGTCAGCCATGTGGATGAGTCACAGCCATTGCTTGGCCAATGTGCTCTCTGTGAAAGCCTGAGAGAATGTTTTCTCTCCATTTGACTCTCCTTAGGCACACTCTACATCATCGATCACATTCCTCTGTGGCTCTATAATCTCCTTGATCAGAAAATTTGGGACATAACTGAGTTATATAACGTTACAATATAGGTTCTCCTATGTCCTGAGTCCTCACTGACCTTGAAAGTCTAGGGCCAAAATGTTGGCTGTCCTTGCAGCCCTTCTTTTTCTCTGACTTTTTGTCTGCAAACTTAGGTTGTTAACCCTCTAGAAGAGAAGCTTATTATTACCCTACAACATATGCAGTTGGGTTTAACCTAACTATCTGTCTGAATATCAAACATTATGGAAAACCCACTACTATTATGGACTACTGGACTCTATTGGGAGATTCTGCTGGATTCAAGCACCTACAATATTTAAATGACAATAAAATACCCTTCTCTGACAAAACTAACCAAAAAAGTGGGATAGAAATGAATGACCCTTTTGTATCTGTATACTCAAAACAGGATAGATATACAGCTCCATTCTCTTAATTGAATGAATAGAGAGGTTTGTTATAATAGTGTTTGAGATGGGATATCATGTCTGCATCTTGTACAATGAATAACCACTAAGACAACAATATTCAATGTATTAATTATTGAAAATGTGCCAGTAATTGTTGTGAAACTGTCTCATTGATCTTTGCTTCTCAATAAAATAAAAAAAAATCCTGTACCAAATAATTAAATAAATAATTTTTTAAAAAAATTAGCTATATTGACTATTTCATTTTCAGGGCTACAGAATATTTTTCTTAGGAATATGTATGTGTGTGTTGAGTCTTTCCTGCAAGCAGAAGGAGAATACATTTAGAATTTAGAACAAGACATGAGGTCATCAGATGATATAATGACCTTTTTCAGAGAAGTCCTTCAGAAAATAATCAGAAGAGGGTAAGGATATCCCATCCTAAGGTAATGGGGCAGTGGTAGGATAGTATATTAACAAACATAAGACACATTTCCTATTTTCTACAGAGTATATATGTATATGGAGATTCTCATGGTCAGTAATATTATTGAATAGCCTAGAATGGGATTGTTAAATTTTATATTTGAAATATAGTAAATATTTTTAGTTTTGGGGGTCATAGGTTCCATCTGTGGCAGTTACTCAGCTCTGCCATTGTAGATGCCAAAGCAGCCCCCCACATATGTCAACAAACAGGCATGACCATATGATCTAGAATAATTGGATTTGGCTCCCAGCTAGAGTTGATCGACCACTCTTAGGCCTAGAAGCAATAAACTCAGACACATGTACCTTGAAGGATTTAAAAGCCAAACTACCTTAAATCCTCTGGTCAAAAGAGTTTGTGTAAAGATTAAATAGTCACTAAGTGACTTCTGCTGTCCTATCTATCAGCAGGATGACATCAATCCTGGTCTAGGCTCAGATGGGACTAGAACTGGATTGAAAATGGCTGGCTTGGACAGAAACTCTGTGGTATCCCCTTTCCAGTAGGCCTCAGGTAATCTGTGCTGTTGTAGCTAGTCCACTCTCACCCTGTAAAGTTTCATCCTTGCTGCATGGCTGACCATACTTTGTAGGGTACTGTACTTCTGAAAATTCTTATTTGTATTCCAGCTGACATTGAAAAACTATTTATTTGATACGGAGTTTCTCTACATAGTTCAGACTCACAGTGATTCTCCTGTCTCAGCCTCCCCAGTGCTGGGATTACAGGCGTGTGCCACCATGCCTGGTTTTGGGGCCAGAACAGTGTGCCTGGAGTTCTGGAGCTGGCATGACATGCAGTACTGAGGATTGAACTCCAGTCCTTTTGCTTGCCAGGCAGGCACTTGGACCTCTGAGCTATTTTTCCAATCCCTCTCACTTCCTGCTATAGTATTCAAGAGAGACAGTACCATGTCTGTCTCATCAGTACCTGTACAATATATGGCACAATGTCTGCCCAACTTAGGTAAAAAAATATTGACTGGGTGATATTAGATGATGGACCTATTGGTGGCCTAATATTTAGGGTTTGTTTTTCATGATGGACTTGTAATTATATTCTATAATCAGAAAACATTTTAAAATAGTTTTTCTTGTTGGTAATTTATTTAGCAATCACCCTAGTTCTCTAAAGTCAATGCAGAGCATGAATTAAAATCTAAATAAAGTAGAAAAGCTTTTGCAACAGAGAAAATTTTGTTTTTTCTTCCACCCTCATTCCCCTTTATGAGATTGGGGTTGTTATATTCTGCCTCATGGAAGTAGAGTCTACCCAGTGTTTTATATGCACAAGTAGAAATAACATGTACTTTATATGGTTTGCGTTAACAGGATTTGGTGCCTTGTCTATGCTATGGGTAGTACAGGTTGGCTACAAGTACAGGGGGAACATTGCATTTGAAAGGAAATACTGAAATGGGAGCTGAGTCTTCCCTTTTCCTACTCACCCATTCTCCTTAAGATATAACATTAACATGTTTTCTATAGAATTGATGTCTTCAAGTGAAACATTACATGTACATATTAATTGGATAATCCTGCAGCCAAAGCATACCCTCCAGGTGAAATTGTAGGGTTTTACTTTCTTTCTACTTGGAGACACTTCCTAGGAAGATAGGGGCATTTGTGTGAATACAGGCTGCCTTCTGTCTTCTGGGGACCCAGATAAGAAAATGGGTTCTTTCCTAAAGACTCTTGAAGGAATATAATCCTATGGGCACTTTGATGTTATCTCAGAAAAACTCTTTTGAACTTTTGATCTCCAGAGCTCTAAAATGGTACATTTGTGTTGTTTAAACACAATGATGGGAAGTATTACAATGTGTCATTTCTACAACTAGTTATGAGAAAGACTGTGGCTGGCGGAATGGGCTGCACTGTCACCGGAGTGGGGGAGACTGGGTGAGAGACAGACTTGACAGGCTTAGAGAGGGTAAGGGCTAAACAGGAATCTTGTGAGATCCTGGGGCCTATATTCTGTTATAGAAGGCAAGAATCAGCAGGAATAATCATCAGAGGGTGCAATACTAAAGAAGAAAGCATTTAACCTACTGCTATACATGAGCTTTGGCACTGCAGCCAACATCTAACAGAAATCAGTGTTCTAAATTACTAATAGTTGGGCCGGGGAGATAGCTAGTAGAATAAGTGCTTGCCTGGCAAGTGCAGGGTCCTGAGTTCAATCCCTGGTACCACAAAAAAATATAAATAAAAAAATAAAGAATTACTAATAGTTAAGTATAAGGGAGATCTAACAGTCCTCTCTAAAATCAGAGTTCTCTTTGTTTTAGTGAAAGGCTATTCATGAGTGGTTCCTGGGTTTGTCAATATCTAGCTGATATTTGATGCCACTATTATCACTGAATTTGGTACAGTAGATAAAGTAATATAAGACATGAAACTAAGAAGAAAACAGCAGATGTGCTCATTACATTGGAACAGACAAGGAGTTTTTGAACAAATTAAGCATCTGACAAGGTGATAACATTCAAAAAGTACAAAGAACTCTGAAAGTTCAATAGCAAAAATTTTTAAATGGAAAACAATTTTTAAAAAATAAAATTGAAAATGGGTATTAGCTCTAAACAGATATTTCTGAAGAGGAGACATACAAATGGCCAACAAGGATATTAAATAATGCTCCACTTCATTAGTCACTAGAGAAATGCAAATCAAAACCACAATAACCTCACCCTAGTAGAAATGGTTATTATCAAATATAAACAATTCTAAGTGCTAGCAAGTTTATGAAGAAAAGGGACTCTTGTACATTTCTGGTGGGAATATAAATTAGGATAGCCATTATGGAAATAGAAGGGATGTCCTCAAAAAGATAAAAGTAGAACTATCACATGATCCAGCCACCTATTGACTGGGTATAGACCAAAGGAAAAAAAAATTGTCAAAGAGTCATCTGCACTCATGTGCTCACTGTGGTCAAGAAGTAGAAACAACATTTATCTATCATTGGATGAATGGATAAAGAAAATGTGGTGTATATACACAATGGAATACTATTCAGTCATAAAAAGAAGGAAATCCTGAGACATCATGGGTGGAACCTCAGATCATTATATTAAGTAAAATAAGCTAGTGTAGAAAGACCAGAACTCTGTGATCTCACTCATACATGCAATCTAAAATAGCAGATCACACAGAAGCTGAATAGAATAGTGGTTACCAGAGATAAGGGAGTGTCAGGGGCTGGTGGGTGGGAAGGGTAGGTACAGTCAGATAGAAGCTCCAGCATGTTTTTGAACAGTAGGGGAACTACACATAACAGTGACATGCTATGAATCTAAAAGACCTGGATGGAATTACTTTAAATATTTTCACCATAAAAAAGTGGGACATGAGGAGACGAACATGCTTAGCCTGACTTAAAATTATATAATGTATACTGAACCACTGCACAGAACTCCCTTAATATGTACAATTTTTATATATTTAGGTATCCATGAAAAATTAAAAGAGTTAAAGAATTCACTGTCTTTCAATACTCTAAGTTACCAACTTCAAACAAACAAAAAAAACCCTGTAACTTTCCAGTGGATAATCTGACTTTTTACTTGTGTCTGGAAATTTTCAATGGAAAAGTGTTCCTACTTTTAGCCATTCAAAAGGATGATTTATATTAAAAAATAACCTATGATTTTGCCTATAAATATAAAGTAAAAGAACCTTATAGACAAAGGTAACTTTAAAGGATTAGCCCTAATTTTACTGATAAGAACTGGTTCATAAAATGCTTGTCTTCAAACACAAAACATATTTCAAAAGAATAATAAATTACATTTTATCTGGAAAATTCCCCTAAATGTTTTACAACTCTGAAAGCAGATGACATTGATTTTCAGTTGGCAATGAATACTTTTAACCATTAATAGTGATATAAAATGGGGATAACAGACTTGGAATAGAAGTATGATGAAAATCTGTTTTCATCTAAACTTATTAGAATAGGTAATTCAATATCAAAAACCAAAAATCTTGAATGAAATGAAAGTCAATGATAAAGAAAATGGGGCTAGGAGGACCCCTCCCTTTATGCAGAGGACTTGGGGTGCTATGGCAAAATTGCCTGTGACATCATGCCTGTGACACATGATGGAAAAGTGAGACTAATGGCCTACAAAAGTCTGAAGCAGTAGTAGCAATACAAGCCAATAGTTGGCAAGCTAGGTGAACTTGTGTAATGCTTGGGCACAAAGATACATGGAATAAAAGTGGGGGTAACCCCTCCTTTTTATTCTTCCTAAAGGACTAGGGAGAAAAGAATAATCCTGTCCCCAAAATTGAGGCCAAGACTCTACCCAGCACAAATCCACTTTCAAACTTAGCTAAAGTACCTATTTCTAGCACCTGACTTGGACCTAGCACAGCACCATAGACACTAGAGAAATTTCAATACTTCTACCTTTCTCTAACTGATTGGTTATTCTCTTTGTAACCAGCTGGATTGGTGTTTTGTTTTGTTTTTCCCTGTTATATTTGTCCTATTTTGCTTTTCTTTCTATATTTGTTTATTTTTTTCTTTGCATGTGGATATTTTTGATTTCTGGTTTTTCTTTTTCTTTCATGACTTAGATCTCTAACCTTGTTTTTGGCTTATTTCTATTCCTCCACTTCACCCTTTTGTCAACTATCTTGTTTGATTTAATGATACTTTCATGAAGGAAACATTGTCTCTTCTCCTTAAGGTTCACATCAATGCTCCTCTGAGACTTTATCTTCCAACCCTTCCCTCATGTCCCACAATTAACCAAAACTTGGATGATCACTCTTATCTCTTCAGCCTTGCTCTTACTATATTTAACATCATGCATCTCTCCATCCTACACCCTGTCCCTTACCTCCCCCAACCCTGCGACAGAGTAAAATCACTCCATTAAAGGAAAAGTCCTTGCATACAAGTTCCTGGTACAAACTGGATTCTGATATACAAATGTAGAATTTGTTCCTATGGTAAAGGTGTCAGATTAATAGTTACCACAGTTTGTCAAGAGCCAGGATGTGCTCGAGTATAACGTTATTGCTAATTGTATAATTCTAGCTGGGATGTCATACATATTCTAATCACTTCTTCTCCCTGTATGACAACACTGTGATTGTAAGAAGTCAAAACCATCACCATAGACCAGTATCCAAAACATAGGCACTGAGTCAAATAGATAGAAACTTCACACTTTAGACATAAAGACCAAGATCCATCTACATCCCTAAGACAGCTTGAGGAACAGACATTTCCTAGGGAAAGCTCAATACAAAAGGTAAAGCTTATCTAACAGAAATCAACAAGCATTAACACAGGAAACAAAATAAAATTTTTAAAAAAGAAATTAAGAATGACAAGACAAAGAAGCAAAATACAGTCCCAATTGCCCAGACCACAAAGGACAAATCCAGAGCAGAAAGAGATAGACAAAACAGGCAGCCAACCACAGGAACTTTCTGACAACAGCAGCAGAAGTGAAAAAACAAAGGGAAGAGGCTATAGGGAAAATAATTTTTTTTTTTTTTTTTTTTTTTTTTGCGGAATCAGGGATTGAACTCAGGCCCCTACACTTGCCAGGGAAGTGCTTATTCTATTGAGCCATCTCTCTGGCCCCGAGAAAATAAACTCTAAAATACAAAAAGAAATGATGATCAAAATGAACACTAAAGGGATTGGGGAGATAGCTTGGTGGTCTAAGTATCTGCCTGGCAAGCACAAGGACCCGGGTTTGATCCTAGTATTGCATGCCCTGCTGGCCACTGAAAGCATATATGGTGGCATATGCCTGTAATCCTAGCACTGGGGAGGCAGAGACATGAGGATCACTAGGAGTCCAAGCTGTGTAGTGAGACCCTGTACCACTTAAATAAATAATTTTTTAAAAAAGAACATTAAAGTAGTTTTAAAAAAGATCGAAAAGCTCATGAAAACTATGAATGCTATGATCTAAATAGAAACTCAGGAAATTAGAAACTCCACTGAAATTAATACACACAGAAAAATGAAAGGGAGGACAGAATATCAGATCTAGAAGATAGGACTGGCAACCAGGAAGACAAAGATATCTTAAAAATAGCAAGAGATTCTAAAAACTCAATCCAACAGCTACAAGAGGATACAAAGGACAACAGAAGATTGCTTGGAGTCAGTGAGAAAGCTGAATACAGCACAAAACCCATTAAAAATATCTTAACAGAAATAGTGGCAGAAAATTCCCCAAACATGGATTAAGAATTTGACATACAAATTAATGAAGCATATAGAACCTCAAGTACCCATGACCAAAATAAATCTACACCAAGGCATATAATAATCAAGATTCCAGAAATTCAGCACAACAAAATATTAACAGCAGCTAGGGAAAAGAAACAAATCACCTAAAAGAGAGAGACCATAAGGATTACAGCTGACTTCTCCACACAAATCCCAAATCAATTTTGGACTTATGTGTAAACATAAGAACTATATAATTCTTTATGCCTATTTTTTAGAATATATTCTAATTTTTAAATGTTTTTTCATCATATTCTGTAGGGACTTAAAGTTCAACATATCAAAATTTGATGAAAAATACCTGCTCCATGTTATGCCTAAAATGTTTGATATTCAGACAGATAGTGAGGTTAAGCTTAACAGCCTAAATTGTATGGTAATAACAATAAGCTTGTCTTCTGGAGGGTTAACAATCTAAGTTTGCAGACCAAAATTAGAGAAAAAGGAGGGCTACAAGGAAAGCCAACGTTTTGGCCCTAGCCTTCCAAGGCCAATTAAGACTCAGGACATATGAGAACTTGTACTGTAACGTCACGTAACTCAGTAGTGTCCCAAATTTTCTGATCAAGGAGATTATAGGGCCAAAGAGGGAAGTGATTGATGATGTAGAGTGTGTCTAAGGAGAGTCACATGGAGAGAAAACATTCTCTCAGGCTTTCACAGAGAGCACATTGGCCAAGCAATGGCCGTGACTCATCCACATGGCTGACACTGACAAAAGTTCTACAATCTGAGGTACAGGATCTCAGGATAAATCCTGAGGGGATTTCACTGACCTTATCAGACCCAAAAGCTACAACTCTTGTTGCATAGGTCTTGCTTTATTTTGGGCTTAACCATCCCCCAAAAAAGTATAAAAATGAAGTATAAGAAGTAAAGCCATGGTGTTATTTTGAGCTGTAGGGGACTCCGGTCAACAATTTCTGACATTGCCAGTGAAGTGGAAGATCCAATACTATTATGGACTAACGGACTCTTTTAGAATATTTTGCTGAGTTAACACACCTATAATATTCAAATAACAGAACTAAACAAAAAAAGGGGATACAGATGAATGTCCATTTTGTATCTGTGTATTCAAAATTGTTAGAATAGATATATAGTTAACATTCTCTTAATGAATAGAGGGATTTGTTCTAATAATGTTTTTAAATTGGATATCATGTCTGCATCTTGTACAGCAATTAACCACTAGGAAGAATGTATGCAATGTGTTAATTATTGAAACTGTCCTACCAATTTGGTTTGAAACTGTTTCATTGCTATTTGTTTCTCAATAAAATTATGGGGAAAAAACAACAACAACAAACAAATCCCAAATCAAGATGAGCTTGGAGTGAGGTATATCAATCTGTAAAAGAAAATAAATCTTCAATCCAGATTAATGTATACTGCAAAACTATCCTTTAAAATCAATGGGGGAAATAAGATACTTCTATAACATAGAAATAAAGAAACTCATAATCACCAAACTAGCCCTACGAAGAATACTGAAAGATATTCTAGACAGAGAGAAAAATGACCACAGTTCCAACAACAGAAAGAAACCACCAGGAAGTGCCAGCAATTAAACGGAGGGGAAAACTAGGTAACCAATAGCAGGAAAATGACATGACAAAGATAAGCCAATACATATCACTTTTAACCATTAATGAAAATGGCCTTAATTCACCAATCAAAAGAAACAGACTGGAAGAATGGAATGAGAAGCAAGATCTAACAATACTAGATTCAAGAAATACATTTAACTCAAAAAGAAATTCATAGTCTAAAAGTTAAAGGATGGAGGGCCAGCCAGATAGTTCAGTAGATTAAAGGGCCTGCATAGGCAGACATAGATACTGGGGTTTGGTTCCAGCCCTGACCCCGGGGCATGTGGAGAAGGTAACTGAGACTGCGTGGTGGTATGTGCCTATATTCCCAGCACTTGGGAGGCTGAAAACCAGAGAATCACTACAAATCTGATCTGTGTAGTAAGACCCTGTAGACTCTGTACTAAATACATTAAAAAAAGAAAAAGTTGAAGGATGGACAGCAATACTCTATGTCACAGGAACCCAGAAAGAAACAGGGATAGCTATTCTATTTTCAGACAATGTAAACTGTAAGGCCAAAGTGATCAAAAGAGAGAAAGAAAGTCACTACATGCCTGTTAAGGGAAAACTCCAAAAGAAAGTGATAACAATCTTAAATATATATAAATCAAATACTGGTGTAACAAACTACATAAAATAAATACTAACAGACATTAAAAAACAAAAAAGCAGTAACATAACTGTAGTGGAGGACTTTACTGTTCTATTCTCACAAACAGATAGACCAACTAGACAAAAAATCAACAAAGAAATATCATAATTAAACCAAGCCTGTGAACAAATGCACTTCATAGATGTCTACCATGTTATACACCACAATAGCAGACAACACATTCTTCTCAGCTGCACCTGGTATGTTCTCCAAAATAAACCACATATTAGCCCATAAAAAATGCGTAAATAAATATAGAGGAACTGAAATCATCCCATGCATGCTACCTGAATCATAGTGCAATGAAACTGGAAACCAACAACAAAAGAAATCACAAAAACCACCTAAACACATGATCATTAAATACTCTCTGAAGAACCAATTGGTCACAGAGCAAATTAAAAACTAAATTAAACAGTATCTATCATTAAATGATAATGCTAATACAGCATACAGACTTATGGCACATAATGAAAGCAGTCCTATGAGGGAAATTTTTTTAATTAAAAAAATCTATTTATTTATTTATTTGGTATAGAGTCTCACTATGCAACTTGGACTTTAGTGATCCTCCTGCTTCAGCCTTTGCAGTGCTAGGATTATAGGCATGCACCACCACACCCCGTTTTGATGGCCAGCACGGCATGGCATGTGGTAGCAGGGATCAAACCCAGGTCCTCATACTTGCCAGGCAGGCACTTAGGCTGTTGAGCTATCTCTCCAGTCTTATGAGAGAAGTTTATACAGATTAACTCTCACATCAGTAAAATAGAATGAGCTCAAATAAACAGCCTAATGTTGAGTCTCCCAAAAAGAAAAACAAATGTAGAAAAAGAAAAACAAACCAAATTCAAAGTTCATATGAGGGAGGAAATTATAAATGGCAGAAACAGATACAATTGACACTAAGAAAACGATACAAAGAAGTAATGAATTGAAGAGTTGGTTCTTTGGAAAAAAAAATAAAACTGATAAACCATTAGCCAACTTCACCAAAAAGTGGAAAGATAAAATACATATTCAAGCAATTGGGAATGAAAGAAAGGAAATCACAATAGATCCTACAAAAATAAAGATCATCATTACCTACTTCAAAAATCTGTATTGTAATAAAGTGGAAAACAGAAAAAAATGGTCAGATTCCTAGATACTACTGAATTGCCAAAACTAAATCACAAAGATATAAAAATTCTAAATTACCCAGTATTGGCAAAAAAATGGAAAATGTAATTAAAAACTTACCAACAAAAAAAGCCTAGTTCCTGACAGATTCACTGTTGAATTCTACGAGAAATTTAGAGAACTAATGCTGAAGCTCTTTAAGGAAATTAAAAGGGAAGCAACACTTCCAAAATCATTCTTGGAAGAAAGTATTACCCTGATTTCAAAACCAGACAATCCAACAAAAAAATCAAACTAGGCCAATCTCCCTAAGGAGCACAGACACAAATATACTTAATGAGATAATGGTAAACAAAATGCAACAGATCATCAAGATTATACACCATGATGAAGTAGGATTCAGCTCAGGGAAGCAGGGATGGTTCAACATACATGAGTCAACAAATGTAACACACCACACTATTGAACTCAAAGACAAAAAACAGATCATCTCAATAGATGCAGAAAAAATTTAATAAAGTGACTTTTATCATTCATCCTACAGATAATTGGAATTGATGGTTTTTACCTCAAAGTGATAAAAGCTATCTATGACAAACCAACAGCTAACATCAAAAATTGAAAACTCTCACTCTAAAATAAGAAACAAAACAAGGATATCCACTATCACGATTCGTATTCAATATACACTAGAAACATTAGCCAGAGAAATCAGACAAAAGAAAGAAAGAAAAGTAACAATGACAGGAAAGGAAGGAGTTAAATTTTCACTATCTGCAGATGACATGATACTGTACTCTTTGAAGACCCGAAAAACTTCACCGAAAGAGTTATAGGTTTAATAACCAAATTCAGCAGCACAGTTGCATACAAGTCAATCCTTAAAAGTCAAAAGCATTCCCCTACACAAGTAATAAACTCACAGGGAGAAATTAAGGAAACCACCCTTTATAATAGTATCCAAAAAATACTTAGCAATCAATCTAACAAAGTAAATAAAAGATCTATATATGGAAAAGAACAGTGCTCTGAAAAAGGACATCAAAGAAGACATCAGAAAATGGAAAGATGGGCTGGCCAGATAGCTCAGCAGACTGAAGTCCCTGCTTAGGCAGTATAGTGGCTGGGGTTCAATCTCAGCATGCTGTGCCAGCTCCACCAGTGGGGTGCATTGAGATGGCGATTGAGACTGGGAGTGAAGGCATGTGCCTGTGACCTCAGTGCTTGGGAGGCTGAAAAGAGGAGAATCATTATGAGTCCAATCTACGTAGTAAGACCCTGTAGACCCTGTACCAAATACATTAAAAAAAAAGAAAGAAAATGGAAAGCTATCCTTTGCTCATGGACAGGAAGAACCAACATAGTGAAAATGGTCATACTCTCAAAATTGTTGCACAGATTTAATGCAATCCCAATCAAAATGCCATTAGCGTACCCCACTGAACTAGAAAAACATTCCTAAAATTCATTTGGAATCTGAAGAGACCCCTAATAGTAAAAGCAATTCTTGACAAGAAAGGTAAGTCAAAAGGCAATACAATCCCTCAATTGAAATTATACTATAAACCTACTGTAATAAAATCATCATAGCATTGGTCAAAAAACACACCTAAGGATCAGTGGAACAGATTACAAGATGCAGATGCAACTCCAAATGCACTCACCCACCTTATCTTTGATAAAGGGGTCAAACACGTTCATTGGAAAAAAAGATTCACTTTAATAAATGCTGCTGAAAACACCTGCTTTCCACATGCAAAATATAATTCCTATCACCATGGTCTAACTTAACATCAAAATGGATGACGGATCTAATTATTAAAACTGAAATACTAAGTCTACTGGAAGAAAAGGCAGGTAGAAATCTTGAAGACATAGGGGTAGGCAGAGAGCTCATGAACAAAAACCAAACTGTATGAGAAATACTTCAAAGAATAAACAGCTGGGATCTCATCCTATTAAAAAGTTTTTGCATAGAAAAGAAATCACTAGAGTCAAAAGAAAGCCCACGAACTGAAAAAAATTTAGCCCTCTGTCCCTCAGACAAAGGATATAACTATAAAGAATTAAAAAATCAGAAATCTGCCAAATCCAAAGACTCAATCCAAAAATGTGCAACTGTGATCAATACACAATTCTCAGGTGAAGAAATACAAATGCAAATACATGAAAAAATGTTCAACACCATTGGTCACTCAAGAAATGCAAATTAAGACAACACTTACACACCATCTCACTCCAGAAAGAATGGCTGTCATCAAGAAATCATTCAATAACAAATGCTAGAGGGGCTGTGTGGACAAAGGCACCCTTTTCCACTGTTACTGGGATACAGATTAGTGCAACCACTGTGGAAATTAGAGTGGAGATTCCTCAGAAAACTAGGATTACAGGTTCTATTAAACCTAGATATTTTCTTTCTGAGTAACATCATAACACAAAGATGTATATGAACCTATGTTTATAGCAGCACAATCTTTAATAGCTAAAACTAGGCCAGTCAAATAGCTCAGCAGATTAAAGCAAGCACCTGCACACAGTCACAGGGCCCGGGGGTTCAATCCCCGGTTCTGCTGTGCTGGACCCACTCCCAGGGCATGCTGAGACCACAATTGAGACTGGGCACATGCCTGTAATCTCAGCTAATGGGAGGCTGTAAACAGGTGGATCACTATGAGTCTGATCTAGTAGTGAGACCCTGAACACCCTGTAGACTCTTCCCTAAAATAAAAAAAA
>NW_004524848.1:527344-530975 GCF_000260255.1 Octodon degus | reverse complement strand
TTTCTGCCTCCCTAGTGCTGGGGTTATAGGCATGTGCCACCACACCCAGAATGACTTTTATAGGTAAAATGGATGCAACTCAAGACCATACTCATAAGTGAAATAAATTAGACCACCATTTATGAACATCCTATAGTTTCATTAGTGTGAGAAGCTGCATGAGTAAATAGAACCCAAAATGTACAATAGATATTTTGAATTAGGAAGAAACTGTTCAAAAGACAAGAGAAACTCTGATAGGGTAAAGGAAGGAAAAAGAAAAAAAATATATAAACAAAAATAGTTAAAATAGTTATACTTCTAATTTCTCTTAGTTTATTGAAAAGAAAAATTTGTCCTCCTATTGTTTGGATAATATCTTGTATCCTGAGTAACTACTCTGAGGACAGCAATAGGCAATGTATTAATTATTGTTATTCTCCCTATTTTGAAATTCTGTTGCTTTTTTCCTTTTTACAATTAAAAAGAAAAGAAATGGAAATAAAAAACCAGAAAATCAGTTCCTCAGCATTAAGAATTTACTCTTTCTACTGCTTAGGCAGAGTGCAGCGGCCAGGATTTGATCCCTGGTGTGCCCTGCCAGCCCCACCCCAGGGGCGTGCTGAGATAGTGATTGAGACTAGGCATGACACGACTGTAATACCAGCACTTACGAGGCTGAAAACTGGAGAATCACTGCTAGTCAGATCTACATAGTGAGGCCCTGTAGACCCTGTCCTAAATACAGGAAAAAAAAAAAAAAAAAACAGGAATTTACTCTTTCTAGAGATGTCACGTTCTGTTATAAAACTGTTATGTACAAATAATATTATCTCAACAGAAAAGAAAATGCAGAACTTCTAATGATAAGAAACATATGCTACTCCTTGGTAGTTTGGAGTTGATCTCAGGAAACCCAGTTTTGAACCATCCAAATACTGTCTGGTGAACACTGCTGTAGGCTAAAGAGCTTTTGTGACTACAACGCCTTTTTGGTAGGTTAATGTTAAATGTTCCACTTAATAAATGACAACTTTACTTATGCATGAAATAGTAATCATATTTTCTTCTCAGATGTTTGAGTTCAACAACTTCCATTGTGACAGAGTAGGCAGAAAATGGTAGTAAAGCTAGAACGACCTAGGGTTGAATCTCTGTTCTGCCACAGACATTTAATAATCGTATACTTCTTAAGCCTTTTTTCTTTTGCAGCAAACAGAAGCAATATTTATGCCACAGTGCTGTTAAAAGGACAGAGAGAGCTCTGCTAGTATAGGTCTGTGGTACACAACTGCCCAGAAAGGTCCTGGATTCAATTGCCAGCACCAGGTGGGAATGGGGATCAAAGAGACTATATGTATAGGAAAAAAATACTAGTGGCAGAATTCTCCAAAGAGTGAAATGTTGTCTTCTGGTTGGAGAATAAACCCTAATGCATGGCAAGTTCAATTGTGGGGGCTGGGGTGTGGAGAGTGTAAGACTTGTTCCAATAATAAAGTCAAAGTAATTCTTAAGTTTTCACAAGCATCTGCAAGGGAAGGAAGGTTTTGGAAACCCTGAGATAAAAGAAAGAGGGTGGCAAGATGGAGAGAGGTTGTGACCCATGGAGAAAAACTGACAATATAAAACTCCCTGTGGCCAACTAGGACTTTAATAATACAAATGATAGGATGGCCAGTATTTTAATCTTTTTATAACTATCTTTGTGTTTGTTTGGAGATAGAGTCTATGTTGCCTAGGCTTGCTATTAAGCAATCCTCTTGCCTCAGCCTCTTGAGTACGTGCACACCATCGTGGCTAGCTAAGAGACTTTAACCACAGCTATTTCAAGTTCACAGCAAAACAGGGAACGGTGTAGCGATTTCCCGCATGCTCCCCTCCTCCTATAAAGCCTCCTTTCCTCTTCATCATGCCCTACAAGAGGCGCAGTTGTTACAACATACGAATGTACACTGACGTCATAGCCAGCCACACTCCATTGTTTACACTGAGGTTCACTCTCAGTGGTGCAAACGCTGTGCATTTGGACAAAGGAGGAACCGTAACTACACTTTCAGCGCCCAACAGAATGGCTACACACCCTAAGCATATTCTTAGCATTCTATTTTGTCTCTCTCACTCCAGCCCTCTTATTCTTAAAACACCATAATTAGCAACCCCTCCCCTTAGCAAAGGGAGAAAGTTTCCCAGAGGACACAGTCTTCTGTAAAAGACACCACTGCCGGGGTTAAGGTCTTACTGCAAGCCTCCTTAACTACAACCGCCTTGAGTGAGGTGGTGTTTTGGGAAAATCAAGAGATGTGGAAATCTGCGCACGGCGACCAAAAGGAAACAACTGCAAGACATCAATCAGGGAAAACACTGGTATGTGCAAAGAGCACGTCCCTGGGACAGTGGGAAGAGAATTCATTTTATTCAAACACCAGAAGCCAGAGTGATCCCAGGAAGGTGCAGGAAAAGCAGCTGCACCTGGCTGCACACGGCCTCCTTCCCACAGGGAGGAAGCTCGTCAGAATCAGGAATCTCTCCTTAGGAGAAATGATCAGATAAAACACGTTCCGCCTTGCAAAATTAGAGAAAAATTTTAAAAGTTACCTAAAACTACTAAGAAGTTGTACTCTGTTGAAAAGACTCAACCGAAAGACTCTTTCCTGCCAGGAAGGGGGTTGGTAGCTTGAAAGGGACAAGGGGACTGGCATTAGGAGACAGGATCTCCTTCGGGAAAACGAATGTTCATTAAAAGCCACTTACAACTTCAGTATAAGAAAATCAAAGCCTGTCGGTCAGGCCGTAGTCCACGGTGGCGGGCTGAGGGGCCGGGACGGCACCTGCGCAGTCTGAAGGCGTGGGATCAAAGCGAAGGCTTGCGGTCACACGTCCCTTCCTAGGGCGTGAGAATGCTCAGGTCGATTTCCGTGTGCGAACTCCAAGCTTCCCGCAGAGCGCTGCCCGCCAGAGGCCAGAGGAATTTCTGTGGGTGCAAGGGGTTAGCTACCGCGTGTGCTTGTGTCCACCAGTTTATGAACACAAAAACCAAAAAAACCACTAATACCCTTCCAGCTGTCAAAGGAGAGAGGCAAAAAAGTGGACGAGAAGAAGGAGAAGGAAAAAGAAACCAAATAAGGAAAAGAGAAAACCAGAGACAGCGTTTTCTCGGCGAACGGGCGTCGCAGGTGTCCCCGGGGGCCCGCGTGAGCCTGTCCCCCGCGAGCCACCCCGGGCCGGGGAGCGGGAGGGGGAGGGGGAGGGGGAGGGGACGACCCGCAGCTGGGGCTGCCGCCCGCCAGGAGGCTGCTCGGTCCGGGACCCGGTCTCCACAGAGACGCCGCGAGGGGACGCTAGCCAGCCCGGCCGGTCCTCCGCCGCCGCCACGGCGTTTGTAAACACTCTGCACGTGCGCTCGCTTTCCTTCTCACCAGCCCGTCTCGGCTCGAGCTGCATTCCCAACGGGAGAGGAGGAACCTGGCCCGCAGGCCAGTCGGCAGCGAGAAACGCCTACGCGCAGCTGGCCCGCCGCGAGGGTAGCCCGCCCTCGTTGGAACGCCAAGCACCTCGCAGAGGCGGAGCCCAGCGCCCCGCCTACGCTCCGCGCAAGCCCCGCCCCTCTCGTGGCTCCGCCTCCGCGCGCGCGGCCCCGCCCCCTCGCCGGCCC
>NW_004524848.1:513968-518791 GCF_000260255.1 Octodon degus | reverse complement strand
AAGGTCAGTGAACTGCCCTCAGGATTTGTCCTGAGATCCTGTACCTCAGATTGTAGAACCTTTATCAGTGCAGCCATGTGGATGAGTCACGGCCAATTTCTTGGCCAATGTGCTCTCTGTGAAAGCCCGAGAGAGTATCTTCTCCCCATGTGACTCTCCTTAGGCCCACTCTATGTCATCGATCACTTTCCTCTTTGCATGTAGTCAAAGCCCTTCTTAAGACCACTTTTAGTAGCCAGTAACATAGTGGGTGTGTCTAATTCCAGTGTTTCCACCAGTGTTATTACCCAGGCAATCAAATAGTATTGTAAATCCATGAGGCTCAAAAAATCCGCATGCAACCAATCCTGTCTTCATAAGGGACATCTTTTAAATTTCAGTCTAATAAAAAGAAAATCAATTCTTGTTTGGAGTGTGGATCTAATCCTGTCTATACCTGTCACCAAGTTCAGCAATCCTTTCTGCAAGGAAATCCATTTGTTAGGTTCTGGGTGTTCTGGGGCCCATCCCTGTACCAGGCTCCTTGCTGTTTCTCTTCATCCTGGCCACTCTGTACATAGCTCACAGCTGAATCTCAAGAGCATATTTGAGTGGTGTAATTTGTTTCTTTGATACAGGATCTTGCTGTGCAGTTCTGACTCCTAGTGATCCTCCTGTCTCAGTATCACCAGCACTGGGATTACAGGCATGTGTCACCGGCACAGCAATGGGGATCAAACTCAGGTCCTTGTGCTTGCCAGGTAGGCGGTTAGACCACTGAGCTATCTCGCAGCCCTGATTGGTGTAATTTGGAAAGTTAGAAACAGGATGTTTTACAATGAAATGTGTACCGTGTACTGTATTCCTCTTTTATGATCAGTCTAAAGATTGATATGAAAACACTGAAGTTCGTTCATGGAAGTTTTGGTGTGATATATTAATATTCCTAGAATTCCAACCATACACCTTTAGAAATTTTTATTTTCAGAGAAATTCTGTAATGAATTAGCCATTATCACTGTAGCTAATTCAAATCACTACAAGATATACTATTTAAGAGTTGTTATACTGTAAAAATTATGGAATTTTAGATTATCCAAATTTTTGTTTTTATGTTTTTAAGGTACCTGAAGAAACTGGCTGTGAACTCCACCTTTTTTAAAAATGTATTTAGTACAGGTTCTACAGGATCTCACTACACAGATCGGACTTGTAGTGATCCTCCTGTTTTCAGCCTCCCATGTGCTGGGATTACAGGCACACCCCAGGGGTGGGGCTGGCATGGCAGGTGGGGGAATTGAACACTGGTCCTGTGTCTGCCTAAGCAGGCACTGTAATCCACTGAGCTATCTGGCCAGCCCTCAGCCTTTTTTCTTTTTCGTTTTATGTATTTGGCACAGGGTCTCACTATGCAGCTCAGACTCTTAGTAATCCTTCTGTTTTCAGCCTCCCCATCGCTGGGATTACAGGCATGTGCCACCACACCCATACTCGGTTGCCTGCTCAGCTTACTCTAGGGGGAGGGGTGGCACTGCATGTGGGACTGGGGATTGAAGCTCTGGTCCCTGCACTTGCCAAAGCAGGCGCTTAGTCCACTGAGCTATCTTACTGGTCCATCCTTGTTAACTTGTGAAGTAACCTCTATCCTAAAAGTAATTTTAACGGCAGAACTGTGCCATCTAGGTTTTTCTAAGACCAGCAGAAAACAAGACAACACACACACACACACACACACACACACACAATTATTTCCTACATTTCAGAATATGGTGATCTTCCAGAACTTATTTATAAAGAAAATATACTTACATAACATTTATATAACTAGAATTATCCTTAATTCTAAACAAAGTGTTTAAGGCAGCTTTCCATCTATTGAACCAATTAGAACTTTTTAAAATTCAGAATAACTCTTTAAAGATATTTTTTCTTAATGAGAAATGTGTTTGAGGTTATATGTATAAAGTTGGTGAAAGTTGGTGTATTAATTTAATGTTACAACTTACAAGTTTTTAAAATTCCTTTTATTAGATTCAAAATATTAGGGACTGCCTGATAGCTAGCAGAGTAAAGTACCTGCTTAGGTAGAGCACAGTGACCAGGATTCGATCTCTGGTGTACCGTGTTTGCCGGGCTCACTGAGACAGCGTTTGAGACCAGGTGTAGTGGCACACACCTGTAATCCCTGTGCTTGGGAGGCTGAAAACAGGAGAATCACTGAGTCCGATCTACATAGTGAGACCCTATAGACTTTGTAGACACTGTCCTAGATACAAAAAATAAATAAATAAATAAAACATTACCTCAGGTAAATTCAATAGTTCTGACAATCTATGTGATCTAATACAAATTAACATACTATAAGATAATTCAGTATAATAAAAGTAAGGTTATATGTTTTAAATTATTGTTAATTGTGAGACAATATGCACAGGTGACATTTCCATTTTCTATTAATCATTTCTTTTGGATCACTTGCCAATTTTGGAGAATTATGTGGCCTTTCAGTGTATTAATGAACTTTTTTTATCTATAAATTACTCGATAAAAGCTAGAGAATGGAAAATAAAATTCATTATCATAAATTATACCCAACAGCCAAATTACCGTAACAAATAGTAAAAAAAATCTGTGAGAAAAAGCTATATTTCATTTGCTTTTTTTTTTTGGTACCAGGGATTGAACTGATGATCTTGCGGTTGCTAGGCAGGCACTTATGCTGCTGAGCTGTCTCCCTGGCCCTATATTTCATTTGCTTAAGTACACATGTTCACATTTTAATATTTATAAAATTGGGTTACTTCTTACAATCAACATTTTAAAATTGACAACATTTTTATGTCATATGTGAAATAATGATGTCTTTTAGATTCTGTGAAATATAGACTATAAATTTCACCTTGTTGAAAGTAAACAGTAATATAAGCCAAAATTTTCCATCAAATTGCTTTATAGTCATAAAGGAATATATTTATGGGTATATAAAGGTTAGATATCTCTTTAAAAGAGAATTTCTCTTCAGAAATCTTATTTCATGATACTAATTACACACATACATTGTTTTATTAACTTGGGAGAAAAGGCACTAAATCATTGAAAAAAATCTGTATTTGAAAGACGTGCTGCTTGCTTTCTTTTCTTTCTTTCTTTATTTTTGCAGTACCAGAGATTGATCTCAGTAACTTGTGCTTGTCAGTCAAGTGCTGAGCTATATCCCCTGCCCTGCTTTCTTTTAAATACATAAAATAAATTGAAGCGCTGACAAAATATAGCCACAAAGTGGTTTTACTTGCCATATTTTTAATGTTTTGTGGATTAATTCTTGTAAGTGGTTTCTAGATTGTTTACAAATGGCTTGTTTTCCATGTTTATGTTCTATCCATAGAACATACTATAATGAGTTGTTTGTTTTCATAGCCTTTGTTCAGATTCCTTTGGTTTTAACCTAATAACCTTGCTCCAGGCTCCCAACCAGGATACTACATTACATTTGATCATCAGGTCACCATGGTCTCCTTTTGACTGTAAGAATTTCTCAGAATTTCCTTGTTTTGGATGACCTTGACATGATGACCTCAATAGTTTTAAGAACTGGTAAAATACTTTGTAGACTGTCCCTTGTCTCATAAAATTCTAGGGGAGGATTCTTTGTGCATCCCTTGCCCACTGTAATTCAAGACATAGTGTGAAAAGTGCCATGATTAAATACTATATTAAGTAAAAAGATGGGGAAAAAAAGACAGCTGTGGATGACGATCTGGGAAGCCTAGACATCAAAAGTAGGTTTTAAGCTTGTCCCTGAAAAAATGAGCTGTGTTTGTGGTGAAATAATGGGGGATGGGGGGACGACATAAGTATATGCAGTGCAAGTCATATTTGAGTAATATGGTTACAATTTGAAGTTTTTAAAGATTGGAATTAATTGTGTAAAGTTTAATAGGGGTCTGAAGGGATATTTTTACTCTTGACACAATTAGTATGCTGTCATTCTGATACTACCTAGAATTAGCATCAGAGTCCCATTTTAGGGCTCAGTCCCACAAAAACTGTTCTCACTTCAGATAGTGGTTGTAAGTATCAGGTCCCCGGTTAGGTGGGAGTTTTCCTCAGATTCAGTAATTTGTTAGAAATGAACAGAACTCAAGAAAATGCTGTAGTTACTTTCATAGTTTACTATACAAGGACATCAATGCATAGAGCAAGATCTGGAAGGCATCTGAGTGCAGCTCTGTGCCTGTGGAGTTGTGGTACGTTGTGCTCCTAGCTTCACCAACTAGAGCTCCTAAGCCTCACTGCTTAGGGGTTTGGAGGACTTTTAGGAAGTTCTCTCATGTAGGCATGATTGATTACATCACTGGCCATTGGTCACTGGCTCAATCTTGAGGCCCTTTTCCTGCAAGCTTGGTGTGGAGCTAAAATTTCCAAGATTCTAATGGAGGCCTAGTGTACCTGACCAGCAGCTACTACCCCAAAGCCTCATATGGGCCAAGAACAGTGACCTCAGTACAATACAAGTTGCTCTTGTCACCTTTGTTCCCCAGTTTTTATTTTTATTAGTACATGCTTCCAATACATAATGATTACATTTCTTGTGGAATATTTGTACATGTACATGACACATCTAAATGCTTTTGGTAGCCCCTTCTTCTCTATCCCCCCCCACTTCCTAATCTCTTTCCTATATGAAAAAAAAAATCTACCTCCCTATTTCTTACCATCTTTCCTTTATTTTGCTCTTTATTTATATTTTGGGTTTTAGGGCTAGCGATATAGCTCAGTGGACTAAGTGCTTGCTTAGGTAAGTGCAAGGATCAGGGTTCGATCCCTGGCACCACATGCTGTTC
>NW_004524848.1:509686-513868 GCF_000260255.1 Octodon degus | reverse complement strand
CCCGCCCCCTCGCCGGCCCAACGCGCCTGCGGGGCGCGCGCGTGCTCGCTAATCCCCCGCCTTCCGGCTCCGGCGCGACGCGCGCTCGTTGCTGCCGCCGCCGCGCCACCAGTGTCGGCGTCCCTCGGGAGCCTCCATTTGCTCTCGGTGCAGTCTGGCCGCCAAGCTGCCAGGCTGGGAGCGATGCGTTCGGCCGGCGGACCCGCGTCCTCTGCGCCCAGCGGCCGCTCGCTGGCTGTCCGGCTGTGGCGGTGACACCGGGTTGCTGGCGTCCAGGCGGAACCCGGGCTCCGTCGCTGGAGGAAAAGCAGCCCGCCCTCCGCAGCTCGCCCGGCGGGGAGGCCCTCGCTCACACGGCTTCTCTCTGACCTCTTAATTTGAGGAGGTAGGCGATCCAGGTCCCCTTCGGTGCCCAGATAATCCTTAAGAATATTATTTGTCGTGTTCAGCCATCACAGTTGGTTGGAGGCGTTTATTTTCCCAACATAGTTGCAAGGTAGATGTGGTTAGTGCCAGTGACACTAATGCTGAAAATAAAATGTTTTTGGTATTTTTCTCTAGGTTTCAGAGGCTCCAAGTACCTATACAGTCGCACAGGAACTACTTCCTTTGGACCCTGGAGGATCGGCTTGCACCAGGATTATTGTAACATCCTCACCGTGCCTTCACCCTAGTCTCTACTCTGGGTCCTGATTTCCACCAATGAAGTTTTTTGGTGCTTTCTTTAATCATGTGCCACCACCTCTTGCCCACCTTTCTCCTTACCAGTAGCATAAGCCATTAGGTGTAAGTTTTTGTTGCGTTCGAGTACAGGGCTTCCTGCCTGTCCACTTTTACCTCCTTTGCACCTCACTTCTGTGCAGCTCACCTTAACTTGCTTATTACCATTTTCTTAAGCACTTCCCTGTGCAACCTGCACTAGTCCTTTGCGTAGAAGAGACAGCATTACTCAGAGTTCACTTCCTGAAAAAAACAACATAAGGAGTTAAGTTTTCTCATATTTTCCTGTATGTCAGATTTGCAAATCTTTTCTTAAGTTCTCTGTTTCCCTGACCATGTCCTAAAATACTCAACCCAAGTCTTCCTGGCTTTAGAAACTTTATCTGCACTGATGACAGAAGCTGAATATGCTGTAGGACCGTTTTAGAGATATTAGCAGTGCAGTATTGGTTCAATGTCTAGCCTTTAATAAGACTGCAAGTTTTAAAAACACTGTATAAGGAGAAAAAAGATAAGGTTAATTGATGCTATTCCTTATTATAGGAAGTATGTACATTTTAAAATCTGGGTGAAGAGACTTAGATTTTGTCTGCAAATTGGCCATCACATTAAGTCCTAGGGCACAGAGGAGCAATCTTAAATTCCATTTTATAGTCTCGCTATTCAAATCTTAAGTTGTTAATTATCTTCTAGTAATCACCTGAAATATCAGACACTTAAAATGTTGGGGAAACGTAAGCGTGTGGTATTGACAATTAAAGACAAACTTGACATCATTAAGAAACTTGAGGAAGGTATCTCTTTCAAAAAACTTTCTGTGGTATATGGAATTGGTGAGTCCACAGTTCGTGATATTAAAAAGAACAAAGAAAGGATTATAAACTATGCAAACAGCTCAGATCCCACAAGTGGTGTATCCAAACGTAAATCTATGAAGTCATCAACCTATGAGGAACTTGATAGAGTGATGATAGAGTGGTTTAACCAACAGAAGACAGATGGGGTTCCAGTGTCTGGAACTATTTGTGCAAAACAAGCAAAGTTTTTTTTTGATGCTTTGGGGATGGAAGGTGACTTTAATGCGTCATCTGGCTGGCTAACTCGATTCAAACAGCGCCATGGTATCCCAAAGGCTGCTGGTAAAGGAACAAAACTAAAAGGAGATGAAACTGCTGCCAGTGAATTTTGTGGTAACTTTCAGGAATATGTAGAGAGAGAGAATCTGCAACCAGAGCAGATTTATGGTGCTGATCAAACTGGGTTGTTCTGGAAGTGTTTACCATCAAGGACATTAGTTCTTGACACTGAGCAAAATACATCTGAGTATAGATCAAGCAGAGAGAGAATCATTATAATGTGTTGTGCAAATGCCACAGGTTTACACAAACTTAACCTTTGTGTTGTAGGGAAAGCAAAGAAACCCCGTGCATTCAAAGGAACTGATCTTTCAAACCTTCCTGTCTCTTATTTCAGTCAAAAAGGTGCATGGATAGAGCAATCTGTTTTCAGACAGTGGTTTGATAAATATTTTGTGCCACAGGTACAGAAGCATTTGAGATCCAAAGGTCTTCTAGAAAAAGCAGTGCTTCTTTTAGATTTCCCCCCAGTACATCCAAATGAAGAACTACTGAGTTCAGATGATGGCAGAATAGTTGTGAAGTATTTGCCACCAAATGTCACAAGTCTGATTCAACCAATGAGCCAGGGAGTTTTAGCTGCAGTAAAAAGATACTATCGAGCAGGACTTCTCCAGAAATACATGGATGAAGGAATTGACCCAAAAATGTTTTGGAAGAACTTGACCGTGTTGGATGCCATTTATGAGGTATCTAGGGCTTGGAACATGATAAAAGCAAGCACCATAACCAAAGCATGGAGAAAACTTTTCCCTGACAGTGAAGAAAATTCAGTAATGAACATTGATGAAAGAGCCATTTTAGCAGCTAACTTAGCAACAGTTTTACAGAATACAGAAGACTGTGAACATGTTAACATTGAGAATATTGATCAGTGGTTTGACTCCCAGAGTAATGACTCTAGCTGTCAGGTGCTGACAGACAATGAAGGTGCTGAGGACCATCCCAAGTCTGCTGAGCAGAAGCCCTCCAGTAAGACTGGAAAAGCAGAACTGAATCCTGAGAAGCACATTAGCCATAAAGCTGCACTTGAATGGACTGAAAATTTGCTGAATTATCTAGAGCAACAAGACGACATGCTTCTGTCTGATAAATTGGTGTTACGGAGGCTTCGGACCATAATAAGAAGAAAACAAAAGATCCAAAACAACAAAAATCATTCATAGTGCTCTTCGGTGTGTTTTTATGTTTGTGACTGTATCTGCAGTGGAACTTGCTTTCTTTGAAGTGCTGTGGATTCTAAGGCCAAATACATTTTATAAATGATTTTAGGATTAGGTGATTTTTGGATTACCTAAATCACAGCTCTTTAATGTTGACTCTGGTAACTGAGCATTAACATGGAACTTGTCTGTCTACTGTTTTTAATTTGTATTATACTAACTAGATTATAGGTACCTCAGGCCAGGGATCTGTGTCTGTTTTGTGCCTGAATTTCAGTGTGTAGTAAAAATCCATTGCACATTATAGGCACTCAATAAATTTTATTAAGTTGAATTTTTATAACTTTCTCTGAATTTCAATTTCTAAATTGAAATATGTGAGTGATAATTTTGCATTTTTTGATACTGAAAGTCTTAGAAGAGCTCAGCACAGGCTGTAAACTCTTAGAAGAGCTCAGCAAAGGTTGTGCTTTAGGATTAATTCTCTGTAGCTGCAGACAACTGAAGGACAATACCCTAAAACCTTAAATGTGGCTTTTTTTTTTTTTTTTTTAACTGTTTGGGCAGTTGGCAATTTAGATTGGCCATCTCTGAGGGAAGTTTAAAAAAAGAGAAAGAGAAAAAGGAAAGAAAAAAAAGAAAAGAGAGATAAGATTAAATATCTTCAGGGAAAGGGTGTAGCTTTTAATTTCATTCCATCTCACAGTAGGAAACCTTCCTTCATAGTTGTGGAATGAAGTGTTTTAGAGAAATTTGCTTTCTTAAATGATTGCAATTAGAAGAGATGAGGATTACATTTTATTTGTCATTTTGTTTCTTTACAGATTGTCAGTTTTTAATAAGCTATTTGACATTTGTCATTTCAAAGCATACAAAGTATGTCAGTGCTTTCCTATAATGCATTCTTCATAATACTGAAAATATATGCATATACATAGTTTTTGGAACCAGCACATGGTCAGTGGACTAATATCTGGAAGAAGAAAAAGGCACTGTAGAAGATCATAGGTGGCTGTGTGACCATGGGCAAGATACCTAACCTGTCATCTGTAAAATTGGAATGATGCCTGCTGGCCTCTGAGAGGGTTCATGAGTTAATATATGGCGTTTAAGGGCTTAGAACAGAGTACCACACCTTGAGTATTAATTACTGTTACTCCATT
>NW_004524848.1:496962-499936 GCF_000260255.1 Octodon degus | reverse complement strand
TGGTCTCAAGGTGCTTCCATTTCCCCACAAGTGGCTTCAGTTTATCTTTTATGGCAGAGTACTAGTACTCCATTGTATATAAATATCATATTTTCTTTATTCAATCTTCTGTTGATGGGCATATAGCCTGCTTCCAAGATTTAGTTATTATGAATTGTGCTGCTATAAACACAGGTATGCATGTATGGGAAGCAAAACCTGGAGCCAGCCTAGAGTTGGTGGATGGGCATGGTTGCTGCTGCTCTGCATTGGTCCCCACCTTGTTTCTGTCACCTTTTATCACTCTAGATCTTCCAAGAATGTAACCTTGTGCCAAGAGCTATGAATAAAGATCAAAAGTCTTCTTTATTCTACCATACGGCCAAAGTGTAGAGAACATCATCCAGCAGAAATTTTGGGAACTTTTCAATATGCATTTTTCATAATGAAGTAGTCATTTAAATTTTAAGGAAAGAAAGACAATGGTTTACAGAGACAGAAAAAGAAGAAAAGAGCAATCATATAGGCAGAGGAACAGTGTAGAAGATAAGGTGGTTGTCCAGCAAAGAAAGAATAAGGATGCCCTCAGGGATAATACAAAGGATGAATAGTAATGAATTTCCATGTCAGGGTACAACAAGGAGAAAGTGACTGTTGACTTTGAAGAGAGATATGAGCATCTTGTAGAACAGTGATGGTGATGTTCTACAAAATGCCATTCAGACCCTGAGGACACACAACACAAAAAATGTTCCAAGTGTTATCACTCTTTTTTACAGTGACTAGAACCCCTTCAACCCATTCTGTTCTTTACCAATTGGATGAAATTGCTTTGTACTTATACAGCATGCCCTGCGAAGTTGCAAAACTCTTCTCGTACATTGCATTGGAGGGCATTTGTGTCAGTGTGTTGAACTTCATTATTGGTCCACAATAGACCTTGCATAGCTCCTATTCCCTGTTTTTTAAAAAATAATTTTATTGAGAAATAGCAATGAGACAGCTTAAAAACCAATTAGTAGTACAGTTTCAATACTTACTACATTACATATTGTTGTCTTAGTATTTATTCATTGTACAAAATGCAGATCTAATATCTTGTCCACAAACACTATTAGAACAAATCTTTCTATTCATTGAATTAAGAGAATGTAGCTGTATATCTATTGTAACTATTTTGAATATACAGATACAAAATGGTTTATCTGTATCCCCCTTTTTGTTTAGTTTTGTCACAGAAGGGTATTCCATTTTCATTTAAATATTATAGGTGCACGAATTCAGCAAAATATCCCAATATAGTCCAGTAGTCCATAATAGTAGTGGGTTTTCCATAAGACTGGCAATGTCAGAAGTTGTTGACTTGAGCCTTTTACAGCTCAGCATATTAATATGGCTTTACTTTTTATACTTTGTTTTTATACTTTTCTGCTGGATGGTTAAGACCAAGATAAAGCAAGACTTATATAACAAGAAATGTAGCTTTTGTATCTAATAAGGTCAGTCAAATCCCCTCAGGATTTATCCTGAGACCCTGTACCTCAGATTGTAGATCCTTTGTCAGTGTCAGCCTTCTGGATGAGCCACAGCCACTGCTTGACCAGTTTGCTGTCTGTGAAAGGCTGAGAGAATGTTTTCTCTCCCTATGACTCTCCTTAGGCACACTCTACATCATCAGTCACTTTCCTCTGTGGCCCCATAATCTCCTTGATCAGAAAATTTGGGACACAACTGAGTTACATGATGTTACAGTACAGGTTTTCCTATGTTCTGAGTCTTCACTGACCTTGAAAGGCTAGGACCAAAATGTTGGCTGTCCTTGTAGCTCTTCTTTTTTTTTCTAATTTTTGGTCTGCAAATTTAGGTTGTTAACCCTCCAGAAGAGAAGCTTATTGTTATTACCTTACAACATAAGCAGTTGAGCTTAATCTCACTATCTGGCTGAATATCAAACATTTTAGGCATAACATGGAACAGGTATTTTCCATCAAGTATTGGTATGTTAACCTGTAAGTCCCTATAGAATATGAAGAAAACAATAAAAATGTAAAGCAATATTTAAAAAAAAACCTAGGAATTAACAATTACATACTTTTACACAGAAGTTTAGAAATCTAACCATATACAGCATTGTAGAAGGGCAGTCCTGTGACATTTTTTTCCTGTCTCTTGTTTTCATTTATTACCCCTTTTTTATACAATGGAGTATTATTCAACTATAAAGAATGATAAACTTGAAGCCTTCATATTTAAGTGGATGCCACTTGAAGATGTACTCATAAGTGAAATAAATCAGACCCATATGTGTAAAAATTGCATAGTCTCCCATTTCCTGTTTTTTTATGGCTAATGGCCCAATTTTAATTTTCCCTATCATTCTTTGACTAAATCCTACTTTTCATAAGCCCCTATTTCTACTGGTGGCAAAATAAAAAAGAATTTGATTTTGATTAATTTGATTTCAGATTTACTGTCTTTAAGTATTGAACTCACATTCAAATAGCTAATTCAGACTTCAGACTACATGATTTAGGTTCATAAGGCATTTTTTTTTCAATTTTTATTTTTTTTCATAATTTTATTGAGAAACAAATAGCAATGAGACAGTTTCAAATCAAATTGGTAGAACAGTTTCAATAATTAACACATTGCATACATTCTTCCTAGTGGTTATTTGCTGTACAAGATGCAGACATGATATCCTATTTACAAACACTATTAGGACAAATCCCTCTATTCATTAAGAGAATGTAACTATATATCCTAAACATTTTGAATACACAGATACAAAATGGTCATTCATTTGTATCCCCTTTTTTGTTTAGTTCCATCATTTGAATATTATAGGTGAGTTAACTCAGCAAGATATTCTAAAAGAGTCCAGTAGTCCATAATAGTATTGGGTCTTCTGCTTCACTGGCAATGTCAGAAATTGTTGACCTGAGTTCCCTACAGCTCAACATAACAGCATGACTTTACTTCTTTTTTTATATAT
>NW_004524848.1:493849-496862 GCF_000260255.1 Octodon degus | reverse complement strand
ATTCTTTGCTCCAGGGTATAGCACATTGCTAATAAAAATAAATAGGTTCTGGCTTTGTTCATAGGAGAAAAGTTATGTGAATATTGGTGTAATTTACTGGAGCAGTGAAATACCTGCAGAGCAGGTAAGATGGCAGGAAGCAGGGCAGTGGGACTATTTTAGCAAACCAAAGTAACACAGAATCTAGGAAATCAGCAGAAGAGACTACAGGAGATCACGGGTATGATAATGCTGTCCAGCCCTTGGTAGCAACATTGTGATTTGGTTTGAGGGATTTTGGAGTCCCTGGCTGATAATTTTTGCTTTCACAAGCCTGTCATAAGCAGTTAATTTAGAAACTGCATCTTTGGATTCTAGGGTTACTCTTGCAGAAGATCTCTTGGGGAGAGAATTTCATGTATTATTAACACATTTTTAGTCTGTCCAGTATCACCTTCCTCATAGGCTTGAGGAAATGGGATCTGCACAGATAAGTCCTTGAGGCTAACTAGCTTTCTGGAGATAAGAGGCTGAAACTCAGTAGTGGGAACAATCTACATATGACCACTGCTGTGTACTTTTTGCTAATAAAACTTTTTCAAACATATTCAGACACACCTTTGAAACTCGTTGATCTATGTTTCATCAAATAGTCCTATAAAGTGCATTATAACTTCATAATTCATTGTAATACAAAAATCTTTACTCCCTTTTAAATAAGATTAGGAAGATGCATGGTTAATCACATGGCCCATATATGTTTTTGTTTGAGAAGAACAGATACATGTGTTCTCAGTTAATTTTGTATAACTTGGAAAAACACCCATAAGTTTATTGTTTATAAAGTACATATTTTTAGAAAACTTGAAAAGATAATACTCAGGTCAAATGGGAGTGTTTGGCAACTAAGAATACTGTATGTTTTTAAAATATTGAATAATAACAATATTTACCATTTTATAATTCAGTCTCAGAGATACCTGGTGGCTAATTGGTAAACTTCAGGTGTTCAATAAACATAATAAAGATGGCAGAGCCCAAATCAGTAGCCCCAGTTCATTCAAGCACACTTGTAATTACTATTGTTCTGGGATTCTTTTTGTTTTCCGTCTACTTCAGACTAAGTTATACAGTTACATCTTCATGAGTTTTCTTGATTTAGGATAAATCTTGCTGGGCTAAGGGCATAGCTCACAGGAAACAGAAGACAGCTATAAAAGTCACTGTACGGAGTCACCCTGCCACTTCGCTGTGGCTGGGTCACAGCCTGAGCACCAGAAACCAAAGTGAGGACTGCTGTTCGCATTTATCCCTGTGCAGCAGGACCGTGTCCACCTACTGCCTTAATCTTTTCGCAAAGTTGATTATTAAACATATCTTAAGCAGTAATAGCTTCAAAGGTCACACATCTCATGCAGATTGTATTTTTTACTGTTAAAGTGAATGTACATTTTTAAACAAAAGTTGCCTAAAGTTGTCTTGTGTACCTCATTGCACATATTTAGAAATAATACCCAAGGAGAAGTAGAAGTTGTTGAAGTCCAGTTGATCTGAGTGTCAGCACCAGCTTCTCCATTTCCCTAGATAAGCTGAGCAGCTTTCTGGATCTCTATGACTTCAGTTCCTTTATGTAAAGTTTAAACAGGCACACTCCAGGCATTCATAAACACCAGCTATTAAGCCCTTGGCTGTTGAGAGCCCTGGATCTCCAAACTTCGTACTGTGTAGACCTCCAGGGTGTCAGGGATCCCTTGTTGAGTTTCATGGAATAACCCCAGAATGAAACATGCTGACTTCAGTATGTTTGTAGGTAGGAGGGCAATGCTGGGTTTCCTGGCCCTCTAGTGTCTGCTGTTAATTACCATTGTAGCCCAAAGGTAAAAAACAAAACAGGTAGATTGCTCTTGCTATGTCAGGGATAATGGATTAAAGAGAAATGTATTCTTCCAAGGAGTAAAGGCAGATTTCTGAGATGATAGTCCCCATGCTGCAAGCAAAAATGCAAATTTCCAGTGCAAATGCCAGGGCAAAAAATGAAGGAGCAAGTTTGGACCCAAGCATGAAGTAGCACCATCACCAGCAACCTTGGCCACCATGAATCTGATGAGTCCTGGGGCTGGTTTCTCTAGCATCATCTAGTTTGTATCTGTTAGCTCAAAGTCAGTTTTAGAGTAGCTTTCCAAAACTTTCAGGTGTCTCAGATTTTCCTATCAACTAGGGTACTAAAAGCAAGGAATGTGAATTGCCCCAAATAAGACCTGCTTGGGGCCAAAAACACGGGAATAGACATTAAGGTAATAAGGCCCACTGGTCAAAAGTCATGGGCTTCTGTGTACACCTCTGAGGACAAGACTGTGACCCCAATCATACTTACATCTCTTGACTAGCACAGTAAGCTTTATATTGGGGGGGATCCCTCACTAAAAATAATTTCTTCTGTCAGACAAGGAGTGAACCCAATTCATGTGCTGAATGCTGTAAGCCTGGCTGTTTGTGATCCTCAAAACCAGTCCTCTGAAATAGGATACTTGTCTGTTTTGGTGGGATCCTTCAAAGAGAGTTGGCAGAAACCCAACCAAATGTTCCCATCTAGGATGAAGACAGAGGTCTTGGCCCTTGGAAGAGGCTATGGTCCTCCATCATTCATGGACATCCAGTTGCAGAATCTGAGACATGTAGTCAAAGCCCTTCTTTTTTTTTTTTTCCCAAAATCAATTTTTATTTTATTTGTAGTGAATCACATATTTATACAAACAATCAATGTGGTTGATTTGTTTCAAGTCATTGTTCTTATTATCTTTACATGGTTCAATTCATCTCACCTGTGGCCTATGCCAGGCTCTTCTATTGAGGCATGAATCATTTTTGTGGGAACCTGGTAATTTTCGGTAGCTGCTTTGCCATGTGTTGTGAAAACATATCCCATGTCCCTCTTGTATGTGTCCTGCTTTAGTCCTGGAATCTTGCATTTCTCTAAAATCTCTGGTTCCCTTGAATGAGAAATGGTATCTCAAATCTACAACCCAAGCACAAA
>NW_004524848.1:480008-481441 GCF_000260255.1 Octodon degus | reverse complement strand
CCAAACTAGAAGCAATACAATGCATGAATATTTAAAAAAATCCTTGCAGGATATCCATATAAAATACCATAAAATCAACACAGATGAACCTCAAAGACAGTATGCTGAGTGAAAATAGACAATTTCCAGGTTACATCCTGTAAGACTTTATTTTTGAGACAATTTAGGAAAGGCAAGCCTTAGGTTATAGAACAGACTAATGTTTATCTGACCCTGGAGTGGGGAAGTGCATGCCTGGCTTTTTTAGGTGCGAGAACTGCTCTCTTGAATTTACCTATCATGTGTAAAACAATTCACAGAAAAAACAAACGACATCAAAACTAGTTAATTATACAATATGTTATTCTGGAATTTAAAATGATGAGAAAATTTCCCAACAAAGTTTTTTTCCTGACTCCCCCACCATGGGCCCCTGGGCTCCACTGGTCTCTGGACACATAGGTGAGTGTCAAACTCAAGTGAAATTCTTGTGCTTATCTCTTTTGTATGTCATCTTAAAAGCTTTGAGTTACAATAGTTGGTCTTGAGCTAGATGGTGTCTGAAGCAACCCTGGGCTCCAGGGCCAAGGGTGGCATCCACTCATTTGTCCCTTTGACACTTGTCCCTGTGGATCCTAGGAGTTAGCCAGAGTGGACTATTGGCTCTAATGGTCAGCAATTCTAAACAAGAGCTTTTGGGGGAGATTTGGGATCATGTCTTTGCTTCAAAAACCCTAGATTACTCTGGATGAGACACACTGGGAACTCTAAAAAGGCTTTGAAGTCTAGGCCTCTCCTGAGGTAGGATTGAAGCCATTTTTTCCTCCCAGAGAGTGGCTTTCTGGAAGAGTACTTTGTAAACAATAAAGGGCTACGCACATCCAGAAGAAATGCCTCCGTGAGGATAATTGTGTTGAGCTGGGTACAACAGGGCCAAAGAGTATACCACTGAGGATAAAAGTGGTCCTTTATAAGCACGCACGCACATGCTAGGCATGTGCTGTGGAATTTCCTGTCTTCAGGATGAGGAGACTCAGGCTCCCAAAGGCACCAGGTCACAAAGGAGGTAACAGAAGGTCATGGTCTGCAGTTCTACTCTTTCAACCCGAAGCCTGTAAGAGGAACTTTGAGGCCTGATGTAAGGCCTGCTTTCTTCATGAGCTCTGAATTCATACCTTTTTTCCTCAAAGGCTGGTAGAGGACTGCCTGGGCCCTTTTAGACCTTGTCCCATATGATGGCACTCAGAAAAAAAAAAAAATGTTTCCCCTAAATTTTATACAGTGGAATATTTTCTTTGAATACTATGTCCTATATAAGTTCCATCTAGAAAATTAGAGTGGGGCCAATGTGATGAAGGTGGATGTGAAGCCACCTGAGGCCCCCAGGATTCTAAGGAGTGGCTGGAAGTCATTTACCCAGTAGGCTGGCACTGATCCTGAGAAGCTCAGGGTGC
>NW_004524848.1:472848-479013 GCF_000260255.1 Octodon degus | reverse complement strand
AGTGTGCGGCCCTCTTTCATCTCCACTGAATGGATGCGGTCAGCAATGGGGTCAAAGAAGTCATAAAGACATGAGATGGGTGCATCAGTCACAGGCACATGCATATACTGGATGTTCTCATAGAAGGTATTCACTACTTCCATGGAGACATTGATGACTGTGGTGATCTGGTTGCTGGACAGTAGGAGCTTATTGTTGGTAGCTGCCCTGGGGCTGATATATAGGCTTTTGGTGATCTGGGAGAGGCCACTGACTGAGGGCTGCTGGAATTAGGCTGGGAAGGCACGCATGAGTGACATCATCAAGGCAGTGGGTCAGCAGTTGGTGCTACCTGAGACCTATGTCTCTTTTCTAGGCTGTGTCCATGGAAGGCTTCCTCCCGCAGGAGGACAGAGTGGCTTGTGTTGAAGAAGCAGCTGCAAAGGCCCAGGCAAAGGTCGCCAGGGAAGAGTTCAGTCAGTACCCCCACACCATTATCCCCACCCAGTCAGCGCTCTGGTTTCCATAGCAGTGTTTTCTCCTCCGGGAAGGAAACAGGCTGTACTGGATCTTCAGAGAAATCGAAGCTTCTAAGCCCCAGCGCAGCAACGCTGGGGTCACGAGGTAACCCACCCCACCATTGCGCCAGGTACCACTACTGACTCTCCAGACTATGCCAGCCCGACTGTCCCTTCTCCATGGTGATGACATTCCCAGTCAAACCAAGTCGCCCCCCTGGCTTTACTTCTTATACATTTTTATACTTCTGTGCTGGATGGTTAAGCCCTAGATAAAGCAAGACCTATGCAACAAGAGTTGTAGCTTTTGGGTCTGATAAGGTCAGTCAAATCCCCTCAGGATTTATCCTGAGATTCTGTACCTCAGATTGTAGAACCTTTGTCAGTGTCAGCCATGTGGATGAGTCACGGCCATTGCTTGGCCAATGTGCTCTCTGTGAAAGCCTGAGTGAATGTTTTCTCTCCATATGACTCTCCTTAGGCACACTCTATATCATCAATCAGTTTCCTCTGTGGCCCCATAATCTCCTTGATCAGAAAATTTGGGACACTACTGAGTTACATGACGTTGCAGTACAAGTTTTCATATGTCCTGAGTCTTAATTAACCTTGGAAGGCTAAGGCCAAAATGTTGGCTTTCCTTGCAGCCCTCCTTTTTCAAGCCCTGGATACAATACCTAGCACTACCTCTCCCCACATTAAAATTTACCTTTGAACTTTATAGGACATTATTATGGTATATTTGTATAGTGTGTGCCTTAGTACTTTCTTAATTGTTGGGACATAATACCCAACACTTACAGCTTAAAGGAGAAGTTTTATTACTTCACATTGTTTAGAGATTTTATAGAGCCATAGTTGGCTGGCTCCAAGGCAGCACTGGATGATATAGAAGCAAGGAGAATAATACCTGCTAACCTAAGGACAGCCAGGAAGCAGAGAGAGAGGGAAGAACCGAGGAGGGAGATAGACCTTGCACATCCCCAGTGACCCACCTCTTATCACAGGTCACCTCGTCACAGCACATTTAGCTGTAACCTAACTCATTATTAGACTAATCCAGATAAGTATAGTGCCTCTATGATTCAGTCACCTCTTAAAAACATTGCCTATTTGATCACATGAGGTTTTAAGGGGACATCTAGATGTAAACAATAGTAGTAAGAGAATAGAACTTCATTTATATCTTAAATATTTAGGCATATGGATCTGAATTTGGAAATACTTAATGTGTTTGATCAGTTGACACAGGGTTTGTGAAGCAATCATCCCCATCTTTTTGAGTAGAAATGTATAAGTTCATTCTGTCAATTTGGTCCTTTTTATCCTATCATTGTTCTTCATCCTTTGGGGCTCATCTCTGAATGGGTAGATCCCACATTCATAGCTAAATTATTTGGCTCTCCTTTCCTTTCCTTTAGGTCAAGAAACAATTTTCCTTATTATCAGTCTATAAATAGAACCTGTCAGGAGGAAATAATGTAGCCTCAGTTCTCAAGTTAAGTACCAAAGATCTGTGAATTAAACAAAAAGCCTAATAGGGAAAAACTCATAATTTTGAGTGATATTTGTATACATGGGAGTTCATAGAAAATATGTAAAACTCAAAGTTGCAATTGAAATCAGGAGTTGATGCATGAATTTAACACAAGAAAGAGGGTTTGATTAGTTAGTCCTTGAGATCCTGCTTTCCTTTTCCTTGTATTATATCTTTCTATTTGTATTTCTTCTTTGGAGTTCTTATACTAGGGAGACTATACAATATTTACACATGTGTGTCTGGTTTATTTCACTTATGAGTATATGTTGAAGTGGCATCCACTTCAATATAAAGGCTTGCAGTTTATCATTCTTAATAGCTGAATAATACTCCATTGTGTAAAAATACCACCTCTTTTTCAACCATTCCTCAGGTGATGGGCATTTTGGTTGTTTCCAAGATTTGGCTATCACAAATTGTGCTGCTATAAACATAGGCACACATATATCCCTATGATATGATGTTTTCAGATCCTCTGGGAAAATTCCCAGTAGAGGAATAGCTGGTTTAAAGGGAATATCCAGACCAACTTTTCTAAGGAGTCTCCATACTGATTTCCATAATGGTTGCACCAGCCTACACTCCCACCAGCAGTGGAGAAGGGTTCCTTTTTCCCCACAGCCTCTCCAATATTTGTTGTTGGGTGATTTCTTTATGATAGCCATTCTTTCTGGGGTGAGATGATATCTCAATGTAGTTTCATTGACCTTCTCAGACCAAAAAGCTACAACTCTTGTTGCATAGGTCCTGCTTTACCTTGGTCTTAACCATCCAGTAGAAAAGTATGAAGACGAAATATAGGAAATAAAGCCATGCTATTATGTTGAGCTGTGGGGGACTCAGGTCAATAATTTCTGACATTGCCAGTTAAACAGAAGACCCAATGCTATTATGGGTTACTGGACTCTTTTAGAATATTTTGCTGAGTTTACACACCTATAATATTCAATAACGGAACTTAGAAAAAATGGGGTATACCGATGAATGTCCATTTTGTATCTGTGTATTCAAAGTGGTTAGGATAGATATATAGTTGCATTCTTTTAATGAATAGAATGATTTGTTTTAATGGTGTTTGTAAATAGGATCACAAGTCCGCATCTTGTACAGCAATTAACCACTAAGAAGAATATATGCAGTGTATTATTTGTTGAAACTGTACTTCCAATTTGATTTGAAACTGTCTCATTGCTGTTTATCAATAAAACTTTGAAAAAAAAAGAAAGAGGGTTTGAGCTTTAACTGTAGAGAAGTGATTAGGAAATATATGGAGAAACTAATGGATAATGATAAGGGTCATACTGTAGGTTTGCTTATGCAGATTCCTCACTATTCTGTCTCTGTCTGCAGGGATGAGCTGCTTGCTATTCCTGATATGGGATAAGGAGAAACAATCTCCAGAGAAATGGATACTCTGCTTTTTGTCAGACAAGAGGGGGGCAGATAACTTCTGCAAGTGGTGATTCTTAATTACCTCTAGTTCAAAATGATCCTTACGATAAAGTGGCATATTCTGGGGTGGCATATCCTGAGCCCCTTTGGCCCTTAGGCGTCTGAATGTTAGTATCTTTATGTCTTAGATTCTACATCTTTCTCTTCTTACTTTCTCAGCTACATTGGCTCTTGCAAGCGAAAATCTTGCTTTCCTGATTATGGTTTATATTTCTACTGAGCTTTTTGTTTTGTTTTAATTCTGTTATGAAAGTCAAAGCTAAGCAAAAACTTTTGTTCTCAACTTCGGGTTTTCCCTGAAACAATGAAGATATAGACAAGAATTACTGGTAAGGTCTCCCATGAATATAGGAGCCTCACTGAGCTGTGGCTCAACACTCCCACCATCACAGAAGGCAACCTGAGCCCCAGACACCTCAGGGCCTTGGTGAGTCCTGCTCCACCTGCAACCTTCACTAGAGCCTCACTGAGCTGCATCCTCCACTCCCACTTTCATGGAAGCCTCACTGAGTTGCAGCCCAATCCCCTACTTTTGTGGGAGCCTTGGTGACCACTACCCTCACCATCACCATTGTGAGACCCTTGTCGAACGTCAGCCTACCATGCCATCATTGTGGAGGACAGACAGCCCTGGACAGCTAAGGGACCTTGGTAGCCCTTGCCCCATACCACCCACCTACTGGCAAGGGATCTTCTCTCAGCTCTGACCCGCACTCCCACCATCTCAGGAGACTTGGTCAGCCCTACCCTGATCCCCTACCATTTCAGGAGCCTTGCAGAGTTTCAGCCCTCTTCTCATCATCCTGGGAGCCTTGCTGAGCTGTGGTTCACACAATCTTTACCTTTGCAGAACCACACTGAACCCCAGATAGCAGGAGCTTTGTAAGCTTAACTCTATCACTGTTGCACAGGCATTGTTGACCTGTGCCCAGCCCCCATACCATCACTGTTCAGCCCGGGGGAACATTGGGAACTTCAAAAATGTGAAAATGAATGATCAAAAGCCAATCTCGGACATCCAGCCCACCCAGAACAAGTCCAGGAGACAACGATATAGAAGAACTTGGAAGTCACACACCTGAAATTTCTGAAATGATAAAACTGAAGTAAAGAAACAACTGAATTAGGCTATAGAAGAAATCAGATACCCCAGAAATAATATCTTAAATAAAAAAAGAAATGACAAAAATCATGAAAGAATTGTTCAGCACCTCTAAAGAAAACAGATAAAATAGAGTATAGAAAAATGATGAAAATATGAATGAACAATACAGGGAAAAATTAGAATCCATGAAATAGTTTCAAACAGATGTCCATAAAGTTAAGAATTCCATGGAAAGCTGGAAAAACCACTTGAAAACTGAAGATAGAGTTTCAGACCTTGCAGACTGTATTGCAGCTAGTGGTAATAGAGGAAAGAGCTCTTAAAGATAACAGAGAATCACAAAATAATTCAACAGCTGCAAGGTGTTGCAAAGGAAAACCATATAAGACTGACAGGTTTCAAGGAAAAAGCAGGAATCAACATAAATGGAATAAAGCATAATATTGACAAAAGTAACAGCAGAACATTTCCCAAGTGTGGGAAAAGAATCTGACATACAGATAAATAGGGCATAAAAACTCTAATTAGCCATAATCAAAATAAGTCTACACACAGACACATATTAATCAAGATCCCAGAAATTCAGTAAAAGAACAATATTTAAAGCTGTTAGAGAAAAGAAACAGATCACCTATACTGGAAAACTCATCAAAATCATAGCATATTTCTCAACACAAACTATCAAATCAAGAAGAGCTTAGAGTGAGGTATTTGAGGTCATGAAAGAAAACAACTCCCAACCCAAATTGATGTACCCTGAAAAACTATCAAGTTTAGTGGAGAAATAAGATACTTCCATGACAAACAACTGAAGAAATTCATGATCAACAAACCAACACTAAAAGAGTACTGAAACTTATTGTAAAAAGAGAAAAAAAATGACTATGACTGCAAGAAAAAGAACAGAAAGCAACCACAAACCAGAGTGAGCAATTAAACAGAGGAGAAAAGTACACAACCTTACATCAGGAAAATAACATGACAAAGACAAGCCAATACATATCAGTTATAACCATCAATGTAAATGGCTTCAATTCACCAATCAAAAGCAGCAGACTGGCAGAGTGGATCAAGAAACAAAATCCAACAATATGCTATATACAAGAAATACATTTAACTCAAAATGAAATTCATAGACTGAAAGTCAAAGGATGGAAAACAATACTCCATGCTATAGAAACCCAGAAAAAAGGAGAGGTAGTTATTCTGGTTGCTGACAATGTGAACTTCAAAACAAGAATGATCAAAAAAGCTAAATAAAGTCATTACGTACTTGTTAGGGGAAACCTGCACAGGGAAGAGATAACAGTCATAAATTTATATTCATACAAGCTATGAGCACCCAACTACATAAGACAAATTTTAATAGACATATAAAATCATATAAGCAAAAACACAATTATAATGGGAGATATTAACACCCAGTTGTCACAAAGAGATAGGTCAACTAGGGAAAAAAATCAGCAAAGAAGTAATAGAAGTACTTGTGAAGAAATGGATTTAGTAGAACTTTGCAGAGTGTTTGACCCAAAAACATCATGTATTTTTTCCAGCTGCACATGGGACATTCT
>NW_004524848.1:470180-471163 GCF_000260255.1 Octodon degus | reverse complement strand
CAGATTAAATGCAATTCCAATTAAAATACCATTAGTATACCTCACAGATCTAGCAAGAGCATTCCTAAAATTCATCTGCAACCAGAAGAGACCTAGAATAGCAAGAGTAATCCTGTGCAACAAAGGACAGGCAGGAAGCATTACAATCCTGACTTGATATTATACTACAAATCTCCTTTGATAAAATCATCATGGTATTGTCAAAAAATCAGACCTGAGGATAGTAGAACAGATTAGAAGATGCATACAACTATAAACACATTCGGCCACCATATCTTTGATGAAGAGGTCAAACCTGTTCACTGGAAGAAACATAGCCTCTTTAATAAATGGTGCTAGAAAAACTTTCTTTCTGCATGCCAAAGGCTAAAATTAGACCCTTGTTTATCATCATGCACCAAACTACAGTCAAAATGGATGAAAGATTTAAACATTAAAACAGAAACATAAATCTCCTGGAGGAAAATTTAGGCAGAAATCTTGAAGACATAGGGATAGGTTTCTGTTCTGCATGAACAGAAACCAAACTGCATGAGAAATGCTTCAAAGAATCAACAACTTGGATCTCATCTTTTTCAAAAGTTTCTGCACATCAAAAGAAGTCACTAACAGAGTGAAAAGAACTTATAGTTGGGGAAAACATGTCATCCACTATCCCTCAAACAAAGGATTTCTGTCTAGAACATACAAAGAAGTTTTAAAAAAATCAGGTAGGGGAGGTGAGATAGCTCAGTGGAGACAAAAAGCACGTGCTTTAGCAAGTGCAGGGATCAGGGTTTCATCCCCAGTCCTGAATGTGGGGCTGGCCCCACCCCAGAGCACACTGAGCCAGTGACCAATTTCAGGCATGATGGCATATGCTTACTGAGGAGACTGAAAACAGCAGGATCACCACAAGTCTGATCTGTGTAGTGAAACCCCATACCAAATACACAAATTAAAAATAAATCAGGTTCCTAAATTCAAAGACTGAATAAAAAAAA
>NW_004524848.1:466979-468035 GCF_000260255.1 Octodon degus | reverse complement strand
AAGTGCAGGGATCAGGGTTTCATCCCCAGTCCTGAATGTGGGGCTGGCCCCACCCCAGAGCACACTGAGCCAGTGACCAATTTCAGGCATGATGGCATATGCTTACTGAGGAGACTGAAAACAGCAGGATCACCACAAGTCTGATCTGTGTAGTGAAACCCCATACCAAATACACAAATTAAAAATAAATCAGGTTCCTAAATTCAAAGACTGAATAAAAAAAAATGAGCACTTAGATGGATATCCTTTTCTCAGATGAAAAAATACAAGTGGGAAATAAATATATAAAAACATGTTCAACATCATCGTTCATTTGAGAAAAACAAATTAAAACAACACTGAGATTCAATCTCACCATGAAAAGAATGGCTATCATCAAGAAATCAACCAATAACAAAATGCTGGAGGGACTGTGGGGGAGAAAGGAACTGGTATCCACTGTTGATGGGAGTGTACACTGGTACAACCACTTTAGACATCAGTATAGATATTCCTCAAAAAACTAAGATTGGAGGTCCCATTCATTCCAGGTATTCCTGTCTTGGATATTTTTCCAGAAGAACTGAAAACATACCACAGTGATATATATGCACCAACATTTATAGCAGTGCAATTTATCATAGTTAATTTTTTTGTTGTTGTTCCAGGAGTCAGACTCAGGACCTTGTGCTTGCCAGGCAGGCACTTATGTTCCTGAGCTATTCCCTATGGCTAAATCTTGGAAACAACACAAATGCTGATTTATGGAGGAATGAATAAAAAATATGTGGTACTTTTATATAATGGAGTATTATTCAGCTATAAAGAAAGATAAACTCAAGGCTTTTATAGGTAAATGGATGCAACTAGAGGCCATACTCATAAGTGAAATAAGTCAGACCTGCATGTGTTAGCATCATATTGTCTCTAGTGTGAGAACCTGAAACAGTAAATAGGATCTGAAAGGAACAATGCAGAATGTGAAAGGGAAAGAAATTGTTCAAAGGGAAGGAACAACTGGAATGAGGAAAAGGAGAAAAGAAAAAAGGGAAAAAGAAATATATGTGTATATACACG
>NW_004524848.1:463350-466659 GCF_000260255.1 Octodon degus | reverse complement strand
ACCTGTTTACAGCCTCCCAAGAACTGAGGTTACAGGCGTGTGCCACCATGCCCAGTCTCAAGTTTTTATTCTCTCTAAGAAAACAATAAAACAGTTTCAAAAAGTTATCAGTACAGTTACAATAGCTAATATATTGTATATTGTCTTCTTGCTAGTAGTTATTCATAGTAGAATTTATATGCATGCTATCTTATCTATACACTATTAGCACAAGACCTTTTTAATGAACTAAGAGAAACTAGCTGAAATAGGGGAAAGGAGAAAAGGAAAGGAAAGATAGTTAAAATGATTGTGCTATCAATTTCTATTGGTTTATTGAAAATAACAGTTAATGTTTAATTGTTTAATCAATGTTGAATTCTTATATCTGGTAATCTGAGAAACTGCTTTGAAGATAACAATATGTGATACCACAACTGTGATTAATTTCCTATCATCTTGTTTTAAAGCTTTGTATCATTTTTGTTTTGTGTTTTAGGTTTGTTGTTAGTTTATTTTTGTTTTTTCTTAAAATAAAAAGAGAATTAGCTCTCTAAATATAATAAAGTTTCATAAAACTGCAAAAAAAAAAGAAAAAGAAAAATAATTACTGGTAATGAAACAAAAATGTGCTGTGATATTTTTTAAGGTACTATACTATGGGCTGGGGAGACAGCTCAGAAGCATAAGAGAATGCCTGGCCAGCACAAGGTCCCAACTTTGATCCTCGGTACCACAAAGAAAAAAAAATAGGAAGGTGTTATGCTGTATTTCTATCACAATAAGATATCCTCCCATCTCTGGTGAATACAGGTTTCCAGGGAAAGGTCACCAGAGTGCAGAGCCTCTGTCATCTCAGGGAAAATCCTTCTCCCTTTTGCTTTCTAGTTCCCTTACTCCTTGTCTCATGCTCATCAATGTAATCAACACTTTCTCTCTCTGTCTCACTGTCTCTCTCTGTCTCTGTCTCTCTCTGTCTCTGTCTCTGTCTCTGTCTGTCTCTCTGTCCCTGTCTCCTTGTTTATGTCTCTCTGTCCCTGTCTCTGTATCTCTGTTGCTGTCACTGTCTGTTTGTCTGTCTGTCTCTCTGCCTTTCCCTTTTCTCCTTATGGTGCTGAGGCTAGAATCATACACGTTAAGTAAGTTCACTGTCACTGAGCTCTGTGTCCAACCCTAGGTATTAACTTGAATGCTTAAGCAAGCAAAATTTGTATTTTTACCTCAGTCTTCTACCGAAAGTGACTTCAAAAATATTTTTTCTTTCACAGTAACTTATAGAAATCTGGAGCATTTACTAAAAGAAACTTTCTTTGCTGTTTCCTCCTGTCTCCTGAGAAGCAAGGCCTGATGTTGCTGGAACTAGCAGTACATAGTTGTTGAAAGAAACAAAACAAAACAAGCAACAAACAAACACAATAAAAAGTCCTCTTCATCTCTCTTCTCTATTTTTTTCAGTGGAGGAGACACTAAGGATAAAATCCATGGCTTCTCCCATACTAAGCAAGTTCTGTACCACTGAGCTACACCTCCAGTCCCATCCTTACCTCTTGAAGTCAAAGTAGCATTGTGAATGAAAATACAGTGAATCACCTATGTGCTTTTGCTTAATTTCTTAGTAAAACATCTTTGCAAACACAAAGAAAGCTACCTCAACAGCTCTTCAGCCTCAGTAGATCTGTAAACTATTTTAAAGAAAATGAAAAGCATTTGGCTTAATTATAGTACAATTAAAGCTGGGTTGAAGAATGTGATTAGAACAGCAATTCCTTCAAGGAAGTAGATATGGAAGGAATTAGACCCTGGCCTAGATCTTTCCACAGTTCAGAGTTGCAGAGGTCAGAAGAGCAGACTGTGTCCCACATGAGAATCTTGCTTTTGGAGGCAGCACACTATGAGCTTACTCTCCTGCAGCTCTGACTAGCTCTGTTGTGTGTGGCCAGAGCAGCTGTGCAGGATCTCATGCTCTCAAGAGCTCCATACTTGAGGTTTTATTCTCTTTGGCCAAAATCTGGAAAATCTCAAGTGTTTTATGTTTTATAGGATTATAGTTTATTGGTGCATGTTTATGTTTTATAGTAATGAGGCAAACAGTGAGGTCTTGCGGCCTAAGTTTCTATAGCCCTCCTTTGTTGCCTCCTCAGACCATTTCTTGGCTGCCACTTCATCCACATTTGACCTCTAAGAGTCTGTCCAGCTTCTTTCCTCCAATGCTTATCTGGTAACCAATGCCAGCTTCCATCCCTGGAATGGGCTTGAGTACAAATTCAGGAAGCTTGGGTAAAGTTGGGCATGCTTCCCAGGGGTATCCTGGCTGAGGCATGGCAGAAGCTACCTGATAACACAATGCAGCAAGGGTGAGCCTCTCACCCTCCCATCCCCATCCAGGTACTGAGAATTTCTGGTTCCCTATCATTGATTTTTTTTTTTAAATGTTTTTTGTACAGGATCTCACTACACAGCTCAGACTCATAGTGATCTTCCTGTTCTCAGCCTCCCTAACGCTGGGATTACAGGTAAGTACCACTACTCAGTTGCTGGCTCAGCACAGCCAGGGAGTGGGGCCGGCGTGGCATGTGGGGCCAGGGATTGAACCCCTGGTCCCTGTATTTGCCAAAACAGGCACTTAGTCCACTGAGCTACCTTGGCGGCCCAGGTTGCCCATCATTGTGAGACTGACTTCCCCATTCACAGCCAGTACCAGGTGACATGGTATGGCAGATTACAGGGTGGGCTCTATGTACTTTTGAGAGGCTGAACTTTCTTGACAGGTAGAACTTTGCCCTCAGGCATATGACATTAAACTGAAAATAACAAACAGCAGGACAGGTGCAAAGAAAGACTGCAGAAGAAAGAAAAATACCTTTTACTATATTTTCAATTATGGCCTTAGGAAGAAAGGGCCCCATCTTTCTATTTTGCACTGGGCCTTGCAAATTAAGTGCCAACGCTGCCTACCTATATTTTTGCATTCTACATTCAGAAATGGCAAGTCTTAGAATTCAGGACTGTAAAGGATGAAAGAGAAGCAGTAGGAGAATATGGCTTTTTTTTTTTTTTTTAAGAATACTGGGAGTAACATCTTTACACAATGGCATTAATCAGTTTTATATATTGCACTTGAAGTCTACTTCAGAGTTTTAAAGTCAATTCTCATTCTGGTAGTAAAGTCATAAGAGATCCCACTGCAGTCCTGTATAGCCACTCTACACTGACTTAGGAACAGTCACAACCACCTTATATTTTAAATGGAAAGAGAGTGTCAGAGTGCCCCCAAATAGCTGTACTTCACTGGACAAGTCAATTCCATACTTGGATAGCTCTATGATGAGG
>NW_004524848.1:449039-462820 GCF_000260255.1 Octodon degus | reverse complement strand
TATATATTAGGATAGATAGACAGCTACTTTCTCCTAATTCAGTGAGAAGAAAGATTTTTACTGATAGTGTTTGGACAGGATATTATGCCTATATTTTATACTATGAATAACCACTATGAAGACAACAATATGCAATGTATTAATTATTGTAACTGTCCTACTAATCTGCTTTGAAACTATCTCATTGCTATTTGTTTCTCAATAAAATTAATAAAAGAAATAAAATGAAAAAAATTCACTTGTGTTCACTAAGATACAAAAATATATGGATCCTGTGAAACAGGACCAAAGATACACACTCAACAATCTGAAATGGTGAGAAACCCAAAATCAACATTTTCCCAGAAAAGTAAAAATGCAATATAAAAACCTATCCTTTGTTGTAGATTGTAAAGAGAAAAATTGACATCAAATATTGATTCATTAATTTTCATGATGTTCTTGAGATATTTTCCCAGAATACAATTGAGGTCAGAAATGAAAATGATGAAATGACAGAAAGTAAGGATACAAATTCTAAATATTCAATAATCAAAATTAAATGTTCTATTATGTTTGAGCTGAAGATAAGGGGAAGGTACCTCAAGTAATGAATACTGATTACTAAATGCCAGGAATTATGAGTGAATAGAGATCTTACACTCACAACTATCAAAACATGTCTAAAACCATTCAGAAAACTATCTGATTTTCCTATGCACCAACAGTTTGTCTTCTGTTTCCTTTGTACAAAGAAACTGACTAATTTCCATGCACTAATAGCAAATGATTTTGTATTCACACCCAGATTACTGTTCTTGTGCAAAGGCAACTCAAAATTCATTCTCTTTTATGGAAGAGTTCAGCATTTACTACACCACCTAAGTAAGTTATCAAAAAAAAATTAAATATAAACTCTAGTGGATTCAAAATTAAAAACAGCAATTTTTTAGTCTTGTAAAAGAATTAGCTGTTAGCTTTTCAATCATTTGAATATAGATGTCTAAATAAATACACATATGATATATTGATATAAGCATGAACTATGAAAATATGAAATAAAAATATTTGGAGAAAAACAGCAATATTTGTGAGTATAAAAGGCCCAGTTTATATTCACATAGACCTAGAATGGCCTAGGGAAGCAACAGCATGGTAATTCTTATAATGAATGTAGAGGGAGTGGAAAACAGCTAATTCTTTGCTCTAGGATAAAGTCAAGCAGAAGCAACCTATAAACTTTTTATAATAATAGCATGTCTCAAGCAAAAGGTCACAGATCATTTTAAAAGCAAATAACAAACACACTGAAAGCTAGGAATGGTGATGTGCTAACAAAGAATTTTAAGAAAAGAGCAATTTATGTTAGAGTGATTATCTTTTCCACAGACCAGGAAGAGTCACACTCACCTATGGACTGGTTGGAATTGTGTATTCATTTGCTCCTGACCAGCTCCTAACTTGTGGATTTCATGCCACCAACACCTATCAAATTTGAGCTAATTCTGTTTCCCCTCAGCATAAGGCAGCAGAGACGCTGAACAACTAATTGACCTTATTATGAATGATGACAATGCTTGTGGAGAGAGGATAAGTACAGAGTGTCAGAATATCCAAGGAGAAATTGCAAACATAACCAGCAATACTAACCCCAAAGAAAAGCACACAACTATTGTAAATAGCAAAAATAGCATGAGATTTACTCCAGCAATGACTCCTCCAGAGCAGACTAGAGATGTAAAAGAAACCCACTGCAGTGTACACCATGTTGCCAGAGAGTGTTTAGTCGTGTGTCATTTTGGGAAGGGGTTAACCATTTAAGACTGAACCACAGAATAACTACAGAACTCCACTTTAGTGACTGAATGAGAGACAACCAGGAGAAATAGTAGTAAAGAGAGTGCAAGCTAAAGAGACTCCTTCTGCTAGGAAGCTTAAGCTCAGGCTGGAAAGAACGTGGCTCCCATGCTCCATGGTGAGAAACCAGTCCTGATGAGTGTGGTTCTTAGAGGTCGCTGTGCCAGCATTCAGTCTAGCAGTCTGCTTGATCCCCTACCCTGCTTCATACTTCCAGTAGAGACAAGAAATCTGGCTGATTTTCCCATCTAGCAACATGAGCAGGACATCTTTCAGCTTGGAAGGTTGCCAAGGACTGGGGTATATGGACAAAGGGGTTCTGAACCAGAGTAGACAGCTTACCAATGGACTGTAAATTCAGTGGACAAAATCATAACTTGCTGGATTCTAAGACTACTGCTGTTGGAGAGAAATTATACATTCAAAAATACAAAAGAATTTTTTGAGGGAGGACTCAGTCTTGCTATTTTCTTCTTTTTTTGTAGGGGGAGGGCTTTTTTTCCTTTTCTGGTTTATTTATTTTTTTCCTTTTTTGTATATTTTGCTGTGTGTTTTATTTTTGTTCTTTTTCTATCTTGTCTGTCACTACTACTAATTTCCTGTTAATGCCCAATAGAATACTTTTCTCCCCTCCTGTTAGTCTTTCATTGATCAATATTTCAAATTTTATTTTTTAAAATTATCCCATTCCATATTCTATACCCCTCTAACTTTACTAATGCAACCACTAAGCTTTATGAATCTTTAGATAGTTAACCTTATGCTATTACTGTTGAATAATGTTCTACTGTTAGTAGAGGTAAAGTTGTTCCATTTCATAGCTTTTTTACTATATGTCAATATTTGGTCTGTCAATGTTTATACTACAACTACAGATCTCTTTTTTATGATTAAGGGTGGTACATTATTGATTTGAAGGGTATGTTAATATCCAGTTTGTATTTGATGCTATTATTATTGCTGATTTTATTATTACAGACAAGGACAAGTTTTTGTCAATAATTTTTTTCTGGAAATCAATACTTAAATTGCCTTTAGGTAATTAGCTATCCTAACAACTGGGTTCTGGGCCAAATACACTGGAGCCTTTCCTTCCAAATGAATGGTAGTGATTTGTTCTTGGGACAGAGGCAAAGGCAAAGAGTCATATCCAGCCTGCACCACTGAAAAGCAGATACTAGCCTTCAGGTCTTCACATTGGTGACAAAATTGTCCACTATAATCAATTAACAAACCTCATCACAAAAATCAAAACAAAAATAAACAAACAAAAAAATAGAAACATGAGGAGACAAGACAACAAAATCCTTCCCCAAATCCTCAAGGCCCCCTCAAAGGTGATCCATGGGGAATTGGGAGGAGGATGTCAAAGCCACATAGCAAAATTATTTGAAAGGACAATAGAGAAAATGTTAAAAACATCTCAGCAAGGTACTTAGCATACTCAAAGAAGATACAACTAAACAGATGATGGACCTAATAAATAAAATGGTAAGCAAGTCTACAGAAGACACTAATAAAAGGTTAACTGAACAGAAAAAGTGATATAAAACATAAACAACTGATTTAGTAAAGCACTAGGATCCATGCAAAGGTACAAAAAGAATCAAGGAGATTAAAAGCTTTATTTAAAGTATAGGCATACGAATGAAGCAGTGTGAGGCCAATACCAGAATTAGAAGAAAAGACCAGTGTGAGTCACTAATGTGAGCCTCTTTTATTCAGAGATACCTTAAAAACAAGAAAACATGAACAATTGATAAAGTAGCTGTTAGATGACAAAAGAAGACTAATCTAAGATTAATCTGAACTAGTGAAAAATCAGAAAAAAAGCACATATAGCATCAAAAACCTGTTTACTGAACTCAGACCAGAAAAATATCAAATATGGGGAAGAATTTAATATATAGAACTGAAATAGTCATAATCAAAAAAGAATCTACAGTGTGGTAACTTGTCTCAAAACAAAAAGCAAACAAACAAATGAGACAAAGAAAATGAAAAGATGTCCCCCCTTCCTGGTCATGCAAACCAGTAGAGTCAAAATGGGCATATTTCCACGTACAGACTTAATGCAATCTCAATCAAAATTCGAACAGCATTCCTAACAGAACCAGAGGAAACAATCTTAGAATTCATATGGAACCAGAAGAGACTTAAAGTAACAAAAGCAATAAAAGGAAACAAGAGCAAAGTGAGAGACATCACAAGCTTGGACTTTAAATTATTTTACAAAGCTACAGTGTTAAAAATTGCATGGGGCTGGCACAAAATCAAGTATATGGATCAATGTTACAGAATGGGTGTTGCAGAAGCAACCCAGGCACATTTAGTCATCTGTTCATTGATAAAAGGGCCTACAACATACACTGAGGAAAGCCTCTTTAATAAATAGTGCTATCAAAGAACAGAAATTAAAAGCTCTTAGAGAAAAAAAAAAAAAAAAACAGACCACTTACAAAGGAAAGCCCATCAGAATCATGGCATACTTGTTATCACAAGCCATCCAGTCAAGAGAGCTTGTAGTGAAGTATTACAAGTCCTGAAAGAAAATAATATCCAACCCAGATTTATTTACTCTGAAAAAGTATCTTTCAAAATTAATGGAGAAATAAGATACTTCCATGACAAAGCACAGCTAAAGAAATTCATGAACATCAAATCAGCCTTATAAAGAGTACTATATTCTAGACAGAGACAAAAATGACTACAATTCCAAGAACAGTAACAAAACAAAACCACAAGGCAGGGCATGCAACTAAACACAGGAAAAACAAAAACAAAAACAAAAACAAACAAACAAAAAAAACAAGTTACCAGCAGTGGGAAAATAATATGACAATATAAGCCAATATATATTAGTCATAACCATCAACAGAAATGGCCTTTAACTCAGCAATCAAAAGAAACAAATTGGTAAAATACATCAAAAAACAAGATCTAACAATATGCTATATGTTGTGACTTGTTTGGGCTCTCAGTGGTCCCAGGAAAAAATGGTGATGAGAATGAGAAAAAAAAAAGACAAGAGTCAGGGAGCTGGCTCAGTAGAATAAGTGCTTGTCTGGCAAACACAAGGGCCTAAGTTCAATCCCTGGTTCTGAAAAAAAAAAAAAAGTGAAAAATAGACAAGATGCAAGATCTGGGGATCAGGTGGAAATTCTCTTTATGGGAGGAGAAGAACTAAACAAACACTGGAGAGGTGTTTATTGATACTCTTTATGAAGTTAGTATTATGAGGTACAGGGTTGCTCAGTGACTAAAACCTGGAATGGTCTCAGGAAAGATGTTTTCTCAGGACCAAGCTAGCTTAATTCCTTTAGGCACTTTGGCCTCGTCTTGGCCCCACACATACGATCAATTTCCAGCTATGGCTGCTCCCAACACCTCTGATCTTCTAAATGTAACCCGACACACTTTTGTGGCTGGCAGTTTTCCTCCTGTCTTCTGCTACTTTTTATTGATTCAGGTATTTGGTTAGCACCTTTCTGTATATCCATAAGCAAATTTAAACTCGAACGAGAGCCTTGGCAAGATTTGTATGCGGTCCCTGAACTGTTCTGGCACACAGAAAATGTTCAGTAAGTATTGACTGACTGAAAGAATCTGCACTACACTAAACACTACATATGTGATTAAGGTACAGGTCCTATTTTCAAGGGTTTTTGCAAAAATGGTGTGAGAAAACTTCATTTGCTGAAATAATTATACTAAAGAATAATTTAATTAGAGTCAGGAGATAGGAGGATGGGAGTGGAAATGCATGCTGGTCATCCCATCTACTTCAGAGACTGAAGCAAGACAATCATAAGTTGGCCAGGCTGTGCAATTTAGCAAGACCTTCTCAAATAGTAGAGGATATGGGTAGGGATGGAATGTACTCAGCACTCCTTGGTGTAGTTCCCAGTACTGCACAAACAAAAGGAGAAAATCTAGGAGTGAACCATCACAGAAAACCAAGAAGAGTATTTTTCAAGGGTAAAACAAACAAACAAACAAACAACAACAACAAAAAAAACCTACCACAGTGGAAGAAGAGGACTAATGAGAGTCTAGAGATTTTGACAAAGAAAAAAGTCATCGGTCCCCCAGCCGGTAAGATTAGATTTCTTAAGTGACCTTTGTGCTGAAATAACCAAAATGGCTAGATTTTAAAAAATAAATAAAAAATCCCTATTATTTCAATGTATCACTGAATTAGCAAACAATAGAATTTGCATAGGCAAAAAGAAAGTAAAAGTTAGGATCCTTCCCACTTATATGAAGTAAAAAGTAGCTAATGTGTTTAGTTTTCTAATCTATTGTTAGAAGTCAGAGGATAAGTAATCTTGGTGGAGTATCACTGCTGCAAAGGAAACTGATGGCAGTTGCTGGGCGCTAGAATATTCATTTTCTAGATTAAACACTGGTTACGTGACTGCCCTGTTTGTGACAAATTTGCCAGGAATTCATAAGTAAATAAAATAAAACAGTAATAAGATTAATAAATAAATGTAGTTGGGATATTTGCATTTCTCTGTAATCTTTCAGATAAATTTTATTTTTTATTTATTTTTTTAAATTAGCCTTTCCATCTTTTATTACTGCAACAGCTTCATGTTTTATTTAGCCTTCTGACTCTGTGCTTGAGCCTTCAGCACTTTCACTACGATTTTCTGCTCTTCAAAAAGGAAAGCGCGCTTGATCCTGTTGCGGACACACTTGGCACACATGGAGCCCCCATAAGCCCTGCTGACGTGCTTCTTCGTCTTAGACAATCTCATAAGAATTTTAGGCCACACAGCTCGAACCGCTCGAAGTCTGCCTGGGCATACACCATATGCAGATTTGGGGGGCCTTCCCAACCTTCTTGGTATAGAGGTAAACAATTCTATTCCCTGGGGTTCGGGACAGCCTAGTTTTGTTGGAAGCAGACCGAAAGCCTACGACGGTACGTCATGCGCTGGACCATTGTGAAAGCCTAAACTCCAGACACCGTACCCGGAAGAGGGCAGATAAATTTTAAAAGTAAAACAACAACTAAATAAAATGAGAATTCTAGGAAATAAGTGATTACTTAACCTGGCTTTTGACTGAAGAGTAATCTGCCCAGTCCTGGTTATTTTCAGGGCAATTCTGATGACTGAGGGAATCACACAGAAACTATAAAGCATGTCCAAGGTGGCAGTCCAGTAGGAAATCCTCTGTAATGCAGGACCACACAGATACACCTTCAGTGAAGAAGAATTAGAAATAAGCTTGCAACCCATGAGGGATAGCAAAAAAACTTCCCCGTCTTGACCTTGACTTTGGTTGGAAGGAATAAAAACATAGGTTCTGGGAATTTGCAATGGGAACCTGACCTCACAGGCTTGCACTGTGAACTTATTCTCTCTGTGTGGTTCCCAAACCTTCAGGCTGTGGGTTTACTTCAAAGTCCTAGTGCTTACAAGAGATTGGTAGGATTAAACACAACTCCTTTTTGAAGGAATAAAACTTCTGCACCAGCCTCAAAGAATTTCCATGGATAAAACGCAAAAAAATAAGGATAGCTCATGGTGAGAACCAGCAAAAACAGAATGCAGAATGAGACCAACTCAGATTCAGTTACTGAAATTAATTATTTAAAACTCACACAATTTAAGTGAAGAAATACTTTAGAATTTTACCAAGGACTAGAAGACCTGAAAAAACAAATAGATTTGAAAAGGAATGGACAGGAATGCTGAAAAATAATATATGATGATCAATACTTACAATTAGGCTACTGTGACCTTTATCACAGTGATTGGAGGGGAGAGGACAAAATCCAAAACTTGATCAGCTGAAGAGTCAGTGCTAGTGGTTTTCTGTAGGTGTACATGCCTTAGTTACTTATCTCATTGCTGAGACCAAATACTGAACACCAAAAGTAAAACAAAGAAAGATTTATTTTGGCTCACAGTTTGTAGAGGTTTCAGATCAGTCAGTGGGCTTCAAGGCAGGGTGGCATGGCAGATAGGTACGACAAAGGAGAAACAGTCAGAGGCCTGGTAGGACAGGTGGAAAGCAGGAATATAGCAAGGGGCAGCAGCAAGCCTTATTTCTGTCCCTTATGTTCCATCTGGGATGGGGCATGCTTACTCCCAGGAAGGCATACCCTAGATCCAGCCACCTCTGAAAAGCCCCACCCTTTGTGGGGGTTGTCGACATATGAGCCACTGTAACCTAATATTCTACAAATAAAAACTTTTTTTTTTTTTTTTTTTTTTTTTTTTGTATTTTAGGAAAGGGTCTACCAGGTATTCAGGATCTCACTACTAGATCCAAGTGACTCGTCATGATCTGCCTGTTTACAGCTTCCCAAGACCCGGGATTACAAGAACACCACCACCACACCCAGTCTCAATTGCTATCCCAGTGTGCCCCGGGGCGGGGCCCATACAGCAGGCCCGGGTATTGAACCCCGGGCCCCTGCTCCTGCTTGCAAGAGCTTTAATCCACTGAGCTATTTGGAGTAAAAACATTAACATTATAATTAAAGTAAGGTGTCAACTAGATTGGCTTTGTGATCTACCTTGGAGATAGGTGGAGCACATTTCCAGGTGTGGCTGAGTAGGTCATGAGGTGTAGTCTTGGTCTCTACATCTGGTTCCTTCCCACTTCCTCTCTGGCATTGTTCCTGTTTTGCTTAGCGTTGCTCTGCCATAAACTTCTGCCTTGATGTTCCCTCCTTGGAGCAAGCCAACCTTGGACTGAATCCACTCAAACCAAAGTAAACCTTTTCCACTTTAAATTCTGGGTGTCAGGTATTGTGTAGATCAATAGAAAAAACTGACTAATGCAACTGAATACTAGGTTGGGGGTGTAGCTGGGTGACAGAGTCAGTATCTGCTTGACATGAATGAGGTCCTGAGTTAGATCCCCAACTTCTAAATAAATAAACTGCAAAGAAATAACTAATAACTTTAAATATTAAATAGAAATAATGAGAGAAGAAATAAGAATGGTAAGTACAAGCTGTTTCTAGCAGGGGTGGCAATATTCAGTGACGGTGATGGGGGAAGAGGGAATCCCTTCCTCTGTCATCATATCTCACTATTCCTAAATACAAATTCTGCTTCCCTCTCTGACTCAAGGAGACAGAGAAATAGAGAGAAAGGAGGGATAGTAGTCAGATGAGGGGAAGGGGAGAAAAGAGAATAGCAATTAAAACAAGAGGGATCTCCTGTACCACGTGCCATCAGCCCCCCCCACCCCCCCGCATGCTGAGCCTGAGTCTGTTTGTGGTGACGCACGCCTATAATTCCAGCGCTGGGTAGGCTGAAAACAGGAGGATCACTAGGACTCGGGGCTGTGTAGTGAGACCCTGTACCAAATACATATAAATAAATAAATATAGATAGATAGATAGATAGATAGATAGATAGATAGATAGATAGAAAAAAGGAAACTGAAAGGGAGAAGAAAGGAGGGAGCACACATTAACTATGCTGAGGCCCCCAGTCCCATTCCTGAGCAGGAGTTACCACGGTGGAGAAAAACAGAATGCTGGGGAGACAAACGAGGAACACGAGACACATACTTTAAATTAAACATTTTAGAATTAACATAATATTAAGATAAGGTTTACCAATGTAAATTATAGATTTCATTAAAAAAATCTTTTAAACCCTAGCCTAATATGTTTTCTAACTCAGTTTTCAACTGAAACAGGATTTGAGCTTAACCAAGAATGACAGGTTCTTTTCTGCAAGCCCTGGACCATTACTACCTCTTAAAAATAAGAGCATAAAGTGGAACACTTAGTTGTCAGCTTGGATTACTTCTCTTTTTTCCTTTAAAAATAGTGTTGGTGTCTCTCAGAGGTAGAATTGGGACAAGCTACTACTCTATTGGAGTTCATAAATCCATTAAACAAAATTTATCTTCTTGACTTCGTAGCATCAAACAGTAAATATTTATTCTGTCCAATTACTTTGAAGATATTTCAAAATCAGGTAGTTTTGCAAAAGCATAAAATAGTGTTCATATTTCTATCAAATGAATGTGTCCATTTTAGTTTTTTTTTTCAAAAGGACAATGAAGGAGGATCTGATCAAAGCTTGATAGTGAATATATGGAAATGCCACAGTGAAAGCCTCTAATCTGTACAGTTAATAAGCATTAGTAGCAGTAACAAAGCCAGCATAATTAGATAACTAGAAATATTCTCTTTTAATCATAGTGAATTCTGCTATCTTATTCTACAGAGCAACTATCACACTTTCCCCCATCCTGCTTCTGCTTAAAGACTAGGTGACTTGGGGTGCTATTATCATTCAGATTTTAATAATTTAAATGTCATGATACAACCCAGAGTGGCTTAAAAAGAATAATATACAGGGTACTATACACAGTCCAGCTGTGAGCCTGGCCCTAGGTGTGTGCTTTGATTGAGGACACTCACTGTCTGCCTAGGGTCTGTTTTTGGGTTCAGCATTGCTTGTAGACCAACTTCATGTCCCCACTGGTGCCCCTCTGCAAAAGGTGCTGCATCCTAGATGTCCAAGCCTCATGACCTCATCTAAGTTACCTCTTCAGAAGGCTGAGCATGCCGTGGACTTGTGGTCTACCTCTGAGCGCCTAAGCCTGACCTGACCTGTTAGTGCCCATAGCTTTTAAGCTTAGGTTAGGGGCAGTCCCTTCTAAGTATCTGGTCTGAGAAAAGAAGAGAGATGATGTACAAATAAAAATTGAGCTCTCATTGCAGGAGGCAGAATGGATGTGTCAAGGCAAATAACAGAAGGTTTGGGAAAGTATTGATCAGAGCTGGCGCTAGAAAAAAAGTTGAAGTAAAAATTGGTACTTCCTTTCATTTTGACATCTTCCATTTTCATGACCATTTCTCTTGTTTTTAGTTTATATTTTTACCCAAATATAAGCTTAGGGTTTTTATTTATTTATTTTATTTTTTTTGCGGAACTGGGGATTGAACTCAGGCCCTTGCGCTTGCCAAGGAAGCACTTATTCCACTGAGCCATCTCCCCAGCCCCAGCTTAGGGTTTTTAAAGAAAAAACCACCTTTAATGGATATTTGGCTTGAACATATAATAGCTAATATATTGTGGTCAGTGAAAATCACTGAACATGTAGCACTTTTCTCATTTTCATATACCTTTCATTGACCTTTAATTTTTAGAAGGAAATAGCATTTCTTTAAACATAAAACATAGGGCTGGCCAAATAGCTCAGTGGATTAAAGAGCCTGCAAGCAGGCGCAGGGGCCAGGGGTTGGATCCCTGGGTCTGCTGTGCAGGCCCCGCCCCCGGGGTGTGCTGAGATAGCAATTGAGACTGGGTGTGGGGGCGTGTGCCTGTAATCCCAGCTCTTGGGAGGCTGTAAGCAGGCAGATCACTATGAGTCTGATCTAGTAATGAGACCCTGAATGCCCTGTAGACCCTTTCCTAAAAAATACAAAAACAAAGCAAAAAACATAAAACATGGGTGGAATATTATTGATTGAAGAAAGAAACATGTTAATATGAAGTGTTGGCACACAAAAGCTTTCATTGTCCCTCAGAATCATAGGTTTATATAGTTTCATGTTCATTTTTTATCACATTCATTTGAAATAGAAAACAGATACTTGAAATCTAATCTTATTAATCAAAAGTAATTTTTTATGAAATTAGCTTAAAAGTGATTAAGTATGATATATATATATATATACAGAGAGAGAGAGAGAGAGAGAGAGAGAGAGAGAGAGAGAGAGAGAGAATCTACAGGTTCTCATTAACCTCTAATTTTTAGGAGGAAATAGTATTTCTTTAAACATAAAACAGGACCTGCTAAATAGCTCAGCAGATTAAAGCGCCTGCAAGTAGTCCAATCACTACACAGTTTGAACTCATAGTGACCCTCCTATTTGCAGCCTCCCAAGCTCTGGGATTACAGTTGCGCATCACCACACCCAGTCTTAGTCACTGTCTCAGCGTGCCCTGGGGGCAGGGGCAGCAAGGCATGTCGGGGGTCAAACACTGGCCACTGCACTCTGCCTAAGCAAGCCCTTTAGTCCTCTGGGCTATCTGGCCAGCCCTTACCTTATTTTTAAAAGTAAAATCAGAAACATCTTTATTTTCACAAACACCATCAAAGACTGAAAGGACACAGCCAGGTGCAGGAGTACAGGCCTATTATCTCAGAACTCTGGGAAGCTGAGATAGGAGGACTGCATGTTTGAAACCAGCCTGGGCAACTTAGCAACTTAGTGAGGACCTGTTTCCAAATAAAAAATAAAAAAGGGCTTGAGGTGTAGCTCAGCGCAAAGTCTGTGCTTTTAATCCCCAGGTTAAAAAAAAAAAAGTATATTTAAGGGAAGTTTCTGTAGCAGAACAAATCAATTAAGTAGAATAATTTGTTTTTCTTCTAGTGACCTTTTAAGTTCACATTGAAATACATGCAGTGTCCATGGAAGCCTTTTTTTTTTGTTTTTTAATTTGCTTTGTTTACCTTTTAGGAAAGTAAATTTCTTTTGATCAGAAATTACATTTGAAATAAAAATTGAAAGTATCTAACTTCTCTATTCAAATTAATGTCTTATATCAAATTTTTAAAATTAATTTTATTGAGAAAGAAATAGCAATGCGACAGTTTCAAAACAGGTTAGTAGGACGGTTATAATAATTAATACACTGCATATTGTTGTCTTCATAGTAGTTATTCAGAATACAAGAGGCAGACTTGATATCTTGTCTAAACACTATTAATACAAATCTTTCTTCTCATTGAATTAAGAGGAAATAGCTATTGTCTTATATCAACAAATTATTACCAACTATTGATAATATCAGTCATATATTTGAATGAAAAGACAAGTGGTTTTATACTTACTCTTTTCTCACAAAGCATTCTTGTATATTCCGCCACATAGTCACTATTTCTAGTACTCTTTGTTTTATTGTTTCCGACTGCTTTCATGTTCCTCCTGACTAAACAGCTCTGTCATTCTTGGAATATGCTCATGTTGCTGAGGAAATCACTTGGCTTCTGCATGCCTAAAGAAGCATGTTGTTTTCCTTAACAGCTATTTTGATGGCTGTCATATTATGGGTTGACAGTTGCTTCTTTAAAATCTTTCTCTGCTGTCCTCTCACATGTGTTGCTGATGATAGGAAATCTGTCCCCCTTCCATGTGTTCCTCTGTGTGTAGTGAGCCTTTTTGCTCTGGTTGATAGGATCTTCTCTTTATCATTTGTTTGGATAAGTTTGATTACAATGTACTTGGATACAACTTTCTTCACATTTCTTTTGCTTAGGTTTGCTGAGGTTTTTGCGTCTGAGGTTATTACAGCACACTACTTTCTTCCTTTCAGAAGTACTAGTAATACCAGAAACTGATATAGATGAAAGTTAAAAAATTCTGAAAAAAAAATTCTGCACTGTTCTACAGCATGGTTGTTTAAAATTTGAACTATTATTTGCACAAAGTAACCTAAGTCTCCCACTACAAATAAAAATCTGAGGTTTAACAGATGGCAGATTTGCCATAATATGTTTAGCTAAAAGGTGGATTGCAAGAGAACAATAAGATCAGTGGGCCAGATTTTACTAAGGTAAAACAGAGTACTACAAATATCAACTATGTGGTTGAATATACAAGAATGCTTTGTGAGAAAAGAGTAAATAGAAAACTACTTGTCTTTTCATTCACATATATGACTGATATTATCAATAATTAGTAATAAAGAAGAAACCAGCTAGTTGGCAAGCTTTTTTCTGTACATGAACCAGTTGAACAAGTATCTATGAGACCTTGGAGAAAGCGGTATGACTTGAAATGACAAGGATTCTTCAATTTATAGGAACTTAACTCTTTGGAAACATTATATTTGAGTAAGAAATCCTGAAAATTTCCCACTGGTGCTTGGGCTTGGGAATGAGGAAGAATATTAGCAACTCTTAAATGTTATAGAAATTGAATAACCTGAAAGAACAACAGAAAACAA
>NW_004524848.1:444914-448939 GCF_000260255.1 Octodon degus | reverse complement strand
AGAGAGAGAGAGAGAGAGAGAGAGAGAGAGAGAGAGAGAGAGAGAGAGAGAGAGAGACTGTTTCTGGATCTTCTGCTCAACCAGAATGTGACCTCGAGAGAGGAGCAAGGTCAGTGGAAGCAGCAGCCCAACCGTGCTGGGCAGGTTTGCAGATTTACCCCTGATGGATGCACGTGTCGGGGTTTCTGTGAAGGAAGAGTTTCCTGACACTCATACAAGCGCAGCAACATTTTGCTGCAGTTTGCAGCTCATTAACAAGCTTCAACTTTTTAATAGTCATCATAAACAAGGAAGGGACCGTTTCATTTATTTGAAAATGAGATCTGTGTGTTTATCACAAGTTTGATTCAGATTTGGGTAACTTTCCAGCACAAAGAAACAAGCCCAAACTTCATGCTACTTTATTTATTTTTTTAAAAATAAAAAAAATATGCATGTCTCTAGGAGATGAAAAACTAACATAGATGTATAATAATTGACATATTTGAGTGTGGTCATATTACTTGGGAAGAAAATTATTTTTCAAAGATTTATATAAAATGTGTCTTAGGGTATACTTTTATTCATACTTGTATCTGTTGCCTTATGGTTTTAATAGCTATACTAATTTCACTGAAAATAATTTTCATACTGTAAATAGCATTAACTAAATCAAATATATCATTTTATTTAAACTGAATCAAGCAAGCAATCTTCAGAAAACAGTAAGTCATACATTTATGGTTTAAGGCTACTATTAAACAGAAATTCAGGGCTGGGGAGATGGCTCAGTAGAATACACGCTTCCCTGGTAAGCGCAAGGGCCTGAGTTCAATTCCCGGTTCCGCCAAAAAAAAAACAAACAAAAAACAGAAATTCATTATGTTTGTCTTATTCTTTGTATGATTTATAAAACTTACTAGCATTTACATCAATATTAATTTATAGATGCTAATTCCAAGACAGGTAGGTTGAATCAAACTTCTTTTTTTCTCAAGAAAGTTTGGCTAAAAAGTCAGACTTAAATGGAGAAAATACTGCCATATAACAAATGCAGAGGCGTGTTTGGTCTTCCTAGATGTGGCAGCCATGAGAATGGGCCTTTAGACTGCCAGCCACAGGGAAGCAACCCTAATGGGATGGCTGAGCTCCACTGCAGGGGTGTACTGGGGCCTCACTGCCCTTTAGCTGCTCCCTGTTTATGACTGTGCACACAAAGGTGGGCCCTTTCCTGGATATTTGCTAATCCTCTGTGATGACTGGCTTTGGCTCCAAGATTGTCCAGCAGCCTTCAGACTCATCCTTAGACTACAAATCAGTCCAGAATTTCCATCCACCATTCAAACCTTCCTTCCTGTTATGGCTTGTGTCTAGTTGTCTCCTCAAAGCCTCATGCAGTCATGGGGCAGACTTCTAGAGTTTGTGATTAACTCCTGATCCACTGGGATTATGAGTGTGAGTGCTGCTGGGATTTTTGGTGTGAGTATTACACCCAGCCTGGGGCAGACAGCCTGAGTGCAACATAAGGGAGGCAGATTTGCTGTCTGTAGCCATTGTTACCACTACTCCTCCCATTTACTTTTCGCTTTTTGCCACTGCCATGAATGGTTACTCTCTGCCATGTGCCACCCTGCCTTGGAGCCAGCTGAGTATAGACTAAAATCTCCATTAACTGTGATCTAAACAAACCTTTCCTTCTCTCATTTTGAGTGTCAGGTATTTGGCTAAGCAATGAGAGAAGAGTAACCGAGACACTCCCCTTGGGCTTCTATGAGCTTAATGATCTAACAGCTCTCAAGTCCGTTCAGTCTTTCTTGTGTACCTATCACCAACTCATCTTAGAACTGATATCTCTTGTGGAAATGGAGAAGTACACAAAAAGACTAGGCTAGTGAGAAGTCCATGATGTCTACAGAAAAAGACTATTCTCTCCTCAAAAAAATCTTCAAAATTATCATGAATTATTAATGTATAATTTACTGATCACACTAATTCTGTGATTGGTAGATATAAGAATATTTATCCAGGTTCTCTCTAAGACTTGACAATTATTTTATCAATTCCTCCTGGGCAAAAGATTGAGAAGGGGAGGTGTAAGTTATTTGTGCATGATTCAACTCAGTCTCATTTCATTCCTTGGCATTCTAGCTGTTGCATTTTGTGCAAAATTGAAATATTCTGTTCCCATTTCATTCTCAAAGCAGACGAATCCAGTTCTCACCAACACAAAAGCCCTTCCTGAAAGCCATTTGCTGTGTGTAACTTTTTTTTCCCCATAATTTTATTGAGAAACAAATAGCAACGAGACGGCTTCAAATCAAATTAGTAGGACAGTTTCAATAATTAACACATTGCATACTGTCTTCCTAGTGGTTATTTGTTGTACAAGATGCAGACATAATATCCTATTTACAAACATTATTAGAACAAATCCCTCTATTCATTGAATTAAGAGAATGTAGCTATATATCTATCCTAACCATTTTGAATACACAGATACAAAATGATCATTCATCTGTATCCCCTTTTTGTTTAGTTCTGTCATTTAAATATTATAGGTGTGTGAACTCAGCAAAATATTCCAAAAGAGTTCAGTAGTCCATAATAGTATTGGGTCTTCCTCTTGACTGGCAGTGTCAGAAATTGTTGACCTGAGTCCCCTACAGCTCAACATAACAACATGGCTTTACTTCTTATACTTCGCTTTTATACTTTTGTGCTAGATGGTTAAGACCAAGATAAAGCAAGACCTATGCAACCAGAGTTGTAGCTTTTGAGTGTGATAAGGTCAGTGAAATCCCCTCAGGACTTATCCTGAGACCCTGTACCTCGATTTGTAGATCCTTTCTCAATGCCAGCCATGTGGATGAGTCATGGCCATTGCTTGACAAATTTGCTCTCTGTGAAAGCCTGAATAAATGTTTTCTCTCCATGTGACTGTCCTTAGGCACACTACATCAACGATCACTTTTCTCTTCAGTCCCAAAAACTCCTTGATCAGAAAATTTGGGACACTACCGAGTTACATGATGTTACAGTAGTTCTCATATGTCCTGAGTCTTAATTGACCTTGGAAGGCTGGGGCCAAATGTTAGCTTTCCTTGCAGCCCTCCATTTTCCTTAATTTTGGTCTGCAAACTTAGGTTGTTAACACTCCAGAAGACAAGTTTATTGTTATTACCATATACCCTAGGCTGTTAAGCTTAACCTCGCTATCTGTTTGAATATCAGACATCTTAGACATAACATGGAGCAGGTATTTTTCATCAAATTTTGATATGTTGAACTTTAAGTCCCTACAGAATATGATGAAAAAAATTTAAAAAATTAAAACATATTTAGAAAATAGGAATAAACAATTACACATAAGTCCAGAAATCTAACCATATACAACATTGTAGCAGGACAGTCCAGCAACATTCCTTTTCTTGTCTCCTGACTTCATTCACCACCCCCTTCCTTTTTAAAGAAACATCTACCTGAGAGACAGCACGATAGCAACTGGCATGTCATGACAAGCAGCACGTATTCAGAAGACCAGAATGACAGGCACTCCAAGCATAACCTACTATTACAAATTTCCATCTTCGTTGCAATTGCTTAGTTCACAGGTGTCAGCATATATAGTTAGTCTGGGTGAGAATCCTTCCAATTAACTGCTAGATTCGAAAATCTTCTGAAGATTTTCAGCATCATTGCCTTACCCATCTTGTATATATAACTCTATAGTTTTGCCTCTGTCATGTTTCCTACCTCTTCTCCTTGCTCTCTCTTCATTGTCTAGTCCTCAAGTTCTTGCTTTCTTTTTACTTGTATTATACCTTTTTGTTTGTATTTCTTCTTTTGTGTTCTTATACTAGGGAGACTATACAATATTTACATATGTGGGTCTGGTTTATTTCACTTATGAGTATACCTTCAAGTGGCATCCACTTCAATATAAAGACTTTGAGTTTATCATTCTTTATAGCTGAGTAATACACCATCATATAAAAATACCGCATCTTTTTCAACCATTCCTCAAGTGATGGGCATCTTGGTTGTTT
>NW_004524848.1:442157-443185 GCF_000260255.1 Octodon degus | reverse complement strand
TTTTCATAAATGGCTTTTACCAGATTGAAGTAGAGGCCATCTATTCCAATTTTCTGTAGGACTTTGAACATGAATGAATGTTGACCTTTGTCAAAAGCCTTTTCTGCATCAATGGAGATGATCATGTGGTTTTTAGTTTTTGCTCTATTGATATAGTGTATTACATTTACAGATTTTTGAATACTGATCCATTGTTGCATCCCTGTGATGAAATCTACCTTGTCATGGTTTATGATCTTCTTGATGATTTGCTGTATTCTATTTGCTAGTATTTTATTGAGGATTTTTGTATCTATCATCATGAGGGAGATTGGCCTGTAGTTCTCATTTTTAATTGCGTCTTTCTCTGGTTTTGGTATCAGTATAATGCTTGCTTCCATGAATGATTTTGGGAGGATTGCTTCCTTTTCAATATTATTGAAGAGTTTGAGGAGTGTAGGGATTATATCTTCTGTAAATTTCTTGTAGAATTCAGCTGTGAATCCATCAGCACATGGACTTTTCTTTGTCGGCAGGTATTTTATTACATCTCATATTTCATTGGCTGTTGTTCAGCTATTGAGAGTGGTTACATCTTGTCAGTTCAGCTTTGGTAATTTGTACCTTTCTAGTTATCTGTCCATTTTGTCTGTTTTCTATTCTGTGAGAGTAAAGATTCTCAAAGTAGCTATTGATAATCTTCTGAATTTCCATTGAGTCTGTGATCATTACCTCCTTTTCATTCCTTATTGCTTGCATTTGAATTTTTTCTTTCCTCTTTTTGATGAGGTTAGCTAGGGGCTTATTGATTTTATTATATGTTGCAGAGAACCATTTTTCCATTCGTTAATTCTTTGAACTATTTTCATCATCTTATAAACAATTTCTGCTCTAATCTTTATGAATTCTTCAATTTTTGGGCTCGGGGTTTGGTTTGTTCTTCCTTTTCTAGATGTTGGAGGTACAGAATTAGGGTGTTTATTTGTTCCCTTTGTGTTTTCCTGATGTGTGAGTTCACAGCTATGAATTTCCCTCTGAGAACTGCTTTC
>NW_004524848.1:423197-441580 GCF_000260255.1 Octodon degus | reverse complement strand
TGTTTGATGCATACATATTTATGAGTTTTACCTCTTCCTTTTGAATTTTTGCCCTGACTAGTAAATAGTGGGCTTTATTTCACTTAAACATTCTTGGTTTGATGTTGGGACTGTCTGAGAACAGGATTCCTACCTCTGCTTTTTTCTGAGATGCTGAGGCATGTAGTATTGTTTTCTATCCTTTGACTTTCAGCCTATTAATTTCTTTATGAGTTAAATGTGTTTCTTGTATACAGCATATTGTTGGATTTTGTTTCCTAATCCACTGTGCCAGTCTGTTTCTCTTATTTGGTGAATTGAGTCCATTTACATTGTTGATTATACTTGAGATGTATTGATTTATGATTGACATGTTATTTAGCTGCTGTTGTTTACTCCTTTTTGTCCTGTGTTTAATTGTTTGCGCTATTTAGTGCGTTGTCTTCTCATTCATGGAGTTCTGATCATTTTGGTCCCTCTATAGAACAACTTTCAGTAGGGTTGGCTTTGTCATCATGAAATTCTTTAGTTGTTCTTTGTCATGGATATATTTCACTTGAAAGAGAGTTTTTCAGGGTATGTTAATCTGGTCTGAAATTTGTTTTCCTAGAGAACTTGAAGTACTGTACTCTATGCTTTTTTTGCCTTTATGGTTTGTGAAGAGATGTCAGCCATAATTCCGATGGGTTTTCCTTTGAATGTTATCTGCCTCTTTTCTCTAGTGGCTTTCAGTATATTATTGTTGTGCTGGATTCTGGGATCTTGACTATTATATGTCTCGGTGTGTTTTTAATTGAGTTTAGGTTACTTGGCATCCTGTATGCTTTGGTTATCTGAATTTCAGATTGCTTCCTCATATTTCGGAAATTTTCTGTTATTACTTCTGCCCATATTTTTTAAATATCATTTGTGTTGATTCCTTCTTTCTTGTTGATACCTATTAGTCTCACATTTTTCATCTTTGCATCATCGTCCAAGTGATAAATTATTTTTTCCTACATCCTGGTTGTTTTTAAGAGATCTTTTCTTACCTTTTCACTAGCTGCACCAGTGTCTTCAGGATCTGCAACTTTGTCTTCACTTTCACTCAAATGGTTTTGCAAGCTTGTGATTGAGATTTTAAGTTCCTCTATATATCTCTGATTCTGCTTAATGCGATCTATTTCTTTCCTGTATTGTTCATTCAAGGAATCCGTCATTTTTCTAATCTCCTCTATTTTTTTAAATCAATATCTTCTTTAGAAGCAATTATTAATTCTTTTACTGCAGAGTTTTTTTCAGATTGGGTTTCCTTCATATATTTCTGTATTTGGTTCTTTACTTCAGATGCTATGAATTCAGAGATTTCTATTTTTATTTCAGAAATTAATTCTCCTCTGAGTTCCTCTATACCTTTCTGTTGTTGCTTATTTACTTTTGATGCTATTAATTCATACATTTCAGCTGAGCTAGTGTCCTCTGCACTTGTTCTGTGTGGGCATTGGGTTTCCTCCATATGTCTCTGCATTTGATTCTTTACTTCAGATGCTATTAATTCAGAGATTTCCTTTTTATTTATGATCTGAGTTCCTCTATATCTTTCTGCAATTGTTTCTTTATTTTAGATGCTCTTGATTCATTGATTTCAGTTCTGTGATTCCCAGTTTGTTCTGTGCTAGTGTCCTCTGTGTTTATTATGGGTGGGCCTGGGGTCTGAGATTACATTTTGCTCCTTCTCCTTGTCATTTTGTATAGCACTATCTTCTGACCTTTGTTGTAGAGCTTTTGTGCAGTTATAACCTTAGAATCTACTGAAATTCAGGTGCAGATCTACAAAGTTTGAATTTATCCTGTTGTGCCTGGCTTGGGTCTGGCTGCTGTGTTCATCTCCTTCTTGCTGCAGCCCTTGGGAATGAACCTGTTGTGCCCCTCTGGCAAGATGTTCTGCTCCTGGACTAGCTGGGTGGTTCTGTCCCCTACTCTCTCTGCAGGGACTACAGCTGCAGAGTTTCACTCCAGGTGTGTATGCCAGGCCTGAGCTGAGCCTGAGGGGGACAAAGGGGAGTGGGAAAACTCTCCCATGCCTGTGCTAGGCCTGGATCTGGGTGTCCCGAGAATGGGGCAGAAGTTCTCACTCACTTGGCGGGCATGGGGGGTGCTGCAGAGTGGTGCTGTTGGGGGTCCCAAGGGTGCAAAAGAGGGCCTCATTCACTCTGTGTGCCTGGATTAGACAAGACAGGTCCCCCTTGTGTGTTACTTTCTATGTGCCCCTTAGCATGACTTAATCTTTGAGACAGCCCCATTGAACACAGAGTTAAAAGGCATGATTACAGAAATTTTACCAGATTATCAAGACAAAAATTGTTTACAAGTACGGGACCAATCAAAGGGGGATTAAAAATTGAGCATTAGATATTGCAGACATTCCAAATTTCTAGAAATGGGACTCAAGATGAGGGTTAGGAGAGGAGCAGAGCATATAATTTAAGAACATCCTACGTGGGAGTCAGTCTACTTGAAGTCTGGTCTTATCATCAGTTCTTCTGTCACCAGTTGTTGATTGCTTCTGCACTACTTTGCTGCTTTGCTGTCATCTGTCCAACACGAGCTGCTCCCTTGTCTGCTGTGCTCCTCTGCCAGGCCACCCTACCTCAGAGCCAAGGAGCTATGAGCTGAAAGCTCTACAAACTGTGAACCAAAATAAACCTCTCCTACTTTAACTTTGGGTGTTGGATATATTGTCTCAGTGTTGAAAATAACTAAGACATGGGTAGCTACTGCTACAGGTTTTTGGACAGCACATTCTTTTTACTCTGCCCTTTCTACTTTGTAGATCTAGAAAGATTTTTAGGAAGTGTTATTTTGATTGTCAAATACATGTCTGATAACAAAAACGAATCATTCTTTGTATCCTTACACATGTAATTGGAGATAAAGCAATATTAAATGGTAATGTATTGTATAAGAACTTTAGCGTTAGTTAATTCAGATTCCTTACAAAGCTTATCTGATCCTCGCAGTAATTTGGTAAGGTAGGTATTATTATTGCCTTCACTTTAATGATGAATAAACTCAGGCTTCAGGAGGTGGAATAATCTTCAGGCCACACACTGCAGGACAGGATTTGTCACTCTTCACCACCATTCCTTGTAATTCGTATGCCTGACAATATGATCGTAGAGGCCAACCGATAAATATCTCGTTACTGTTTCTAAAAGTCAGTTCACAGTTCTTGAGGAAGACACAATTTTAGGGGCAGTAAATGAAGAATAAAGAGGAAAGAAGAATATTTTACACTTGTTACTGACTCATTAAGTAGAAATTTAGAATGACACTGGACTAATTCACAGAGTTTCTGGACATCTAGGTAAAAGCTTTTCTCAAAACTCAACATCGCACGGATCTACTGTTTTCTAGCCTGAAACCTAGAGAGGTACTTAGTTATTAAAACTACTTTTTAAAAAGTGTCTAGTTCTATTTCAACCTTACAATGCTCTGGACTTACTCACATTCATGGAAGCTATTTTTTATACTGACAATCTATTCTGAAACTATTTATCTGAGAATGCTATACTGCCAGCAGTAGTACTGTGATCATTAATTAATTTTGTCACTTAAACCAAAATAATACTTTCTCTTTTTCCTTTGCCCCCTCCTAAACTGCTGTAGGATATATTTGATATATTAGACTATATCTGCTGTCAGCTGTAGAAGAAAATGAAAAACTCCAAACCTCAAATGACATCAAAGTCAACTATCAGACCATATTTTTTCCCCTATACTTTAGGGAAGGGTCTACAGAATGTTCAGGTTCTCACTACTAGAACGGACTCATAGTGATTCTTCTGTTTACAGCCTCCCAAGTGCTGGGATTACAGGTGTGCACCACCATGCTCAATCTCAACTGCCATCTCAGTGTGCCCCTGGGGCAGGGCCAGCACAGCAGGCCCAGGGTTGAACCCTTGGCCCCTGTGCCTGCTTGCAGGTGCTTTAATCTGCTGAGCTATTTAGCTGGCCCGACACCATATTTTTATAAGCTATTTTTTATGTTTTTAGTTGACAAAAACATTGTCTGAGGACCAAAGTTATGTTTTTTAAAAATATTTTTATTTATTCAGTGGTTTGTATGCCAAGGAAGTCTAGACCAACATGATTAATATATTTAATATGAATGAAACAGAAACGTTTTTCCTGATATAAAATAAAACTGGATTGTTTTGGGATCAGGCTATGAAGCTACTTTGCTTAAGAAGATAATAACTGACTGAACTGGGTATTATTAAAGCCACAAGAGTCAGTTTTATTTTATGATATTTTCTTGACACCTGATTGTTACAGAGTAAATAATGTAATAAAATATAATGATCTGTGGAAAGAAATCTACATAGTATAATGTTAAGTATTTTCTATAGAAAACAATTCAGACAGTACTTGTAGGCTTAAAATAGGGTTTCTCTACTAATATATCTTATGTATACTTATTGAAATATGACCAGTTTGGTGACTTGGATTTGCTCTAGTTCAAATGGTATCTGATAACATTTGATTCTGGTAACATCCAGAACCTTCTCGGAGATTCATTACCGAGTTTTCTCACTTTGCTTCCAGTGTTACTGCTGCCTGTGTAGGGCCAAAGGACACACCACTCAGAGCATACTGAATGAGGGCATTAATGATTTCACACTGAAATCACGTGAGGAATTCTAACTACAAAGAGGGCCATTTGGCCTGCATTTCCTCAGTCACAGCTACTATAAAGCTTTTTTTCTCGGGGGGAAGAATGTCCTTCAGCAATGCTTGAAAATAGCCTGGATGATCAGAGAAGAAATTGTGATTGCAGTAAACCTGAACAAACAAATCTTTGAAGTTGTCCTTCCACTAGTTTCCACACTTGCCCCCCAGTGTATCTTTTAGTGATATCCTGAGAGTTTACTATCTTAGTTGAGAGATCCATTTGTCTTAGTTTCTTTCCAGTTTTATTGTTCTTTGTCTAAAAAATTGAAAAATGAAACAAAACATTTTGCTTTGGTTATTTCTTTGAACTCCACCGTCTTGTGAAGTTCCTCAGGTTAATGTGTATCTAACTATGATTTGTATAAATGGATGCGTATATGACTTTTGCACCTTTGTAAAGTAAAAAAAAAAAAAAAAAAACTAAAAAAAACCCTTAAGGTTATCCACTTTTAGATGACTAGAGATAGAGAAGGTTACAACTAATCATTCATTTTTTCCCTTGAGGATTATGCTTCATGGATTTGAAAAAATAAATACTTTATTTCTAGATGAAAATGAATTAATGAAATCATTTTTGATCAGTGAGTGAAAAGCAGGTAGATGAGCCTGAGCCTTTTTCCTTGTTTGTTTTCTTACTTATATATTTTTTCAAAGACTATCTTTGTTATTATCTTTTACTCAAACTATTACTGTTATCATCCAAACAACCTACTTTTATATACTTGGGGACAAATGTTCTTGTAAATTAAACAGTCTGGCTCTTTTTCTGCAGAACCACACACTGGTTGATTTAGCAGGAATTAACACTTCAGGGAGTTCAACCAATGTTTCCTCAGAGGAAAGAGGCCAAAAGATTAGCTTAGTCTTTTGATGCACAGTCTAAATGTTGTACTTATTATAATCTTCCATTGTGTAACATAGTAGTATGATATGTTTAAATAGCATCTAAAACATTAGGCTTTCTAGTCCTTTTTTGTATCTTCTTCAAAGCCTACAGCACAGCAGCCTTTTAAAGAGTAAATGACAAATGACTTTGGGGAAAATGCTTACTTGCCACTTATCTTGAACTTGTTTACAAACTTACTATTAGTATTTACATAGAAGGTTGTCATATACAGCTTATCTATTCTTGTTACTAAGCCAGAGCCTGTGAAGTCTATACTGCCTTGATGAGGCCAAAGTCTTTTTTACAGCAGCTGAATGGTTAAGGCAGAGGGATATTTCTAAATGAGGCATGCAGCAGAGGCTATTCCTGAGCTTCAGAGCACTTGGACATTTTTCCTACATCCTTGTATCTGACTATAGCTGAGTTTGGAAAGACGGGGTGAGGAGGTCATGAGAAATGTTGACAAACCAAAATAAAACAATCTAAGAAAAACTACCACGATTCAGAAAAGATAAAATCATAACCTCTTTAATAAATGACTTTGTCTGAGGCAATTAGTCATTTCACAGCAGATTCTTTGTAGTGTGCATGGTTTAACTGAAACTTAGCTACAGTTATTTAGAGATCTCTCTTTATCTTCAAATAACATTTGCTTCAAGTAATGGGATATGAGTAGTTTCAGTTAGACAAGAGGAATAAGTTTTAGAGTTATCTATTACACAACATATTAATAATAATGTGATATAAAATATCACCAAAAGAGTACATTTTAAATGTTCATGCCACCAACAAGAGATGAAAGAGAAGTATATGAGAGGCTGGATATGTTATTTATTTTGATTTAATCTTTCATAAGGAATATACATATCAAAATATCAAAACATCACATTGTACCCTATAAACACATACAACTATTATTTGTCTAGTATAAATAAAAAATTATGTTCTGCCAGAAATCACTTTATTTTTTATTTTTATTTTTATTTTTTGGGGGGAACCAGGGATCAAACTCAGGCCCTTGCACTTGCCAAGGAAGTGCTTATTCCACTGAGCCATCTCCCTGGTCCCTCAGAAATCACTTTATAGATGATGTCATCTTAATGTAATAAACTATAAGAAATTACAAATACTGTTGTCATTTTATGCTAATGAAAATAAAGCTTTGAGAATTTAAATAACTGACTTAACATTGCAGTACTAGCAAAGTGTTGAGCTAAAATTCGGATGTGACCTACTAATTCCAGTGAGTATTTCCATTATTATAGAATCATGAGATTGACAGAATCCTGATGGAGCATCTTCCCTCCTCCCTGCCCTAGGTAACATGTGAGCCCTCCTGCTGGTGAAGCACTGGGGTCACCTTCTTTATGTGGGGCCAGCTTTCAATGCAAGCCTTTCTTCCTACAGGCCCTGGAGATTGGTCTGCTCCCTTTTCTTCTTTCTAGCTGTCATCACCAGTTCTCCTGCCTGCGGTTCATCTTTTGCTAGAATTCTGGATTAGGATTCAGTTCTTGTTTCCTCTTTTTGTTCTCTGATAAAGCAAGCAACAATAAAAAATTTCAAATTTTAATGAAGAAAATACTTTTGCCACTGATTTTACTATTCATAATTATTTCAGCCTGTATTCTTACTTACATAGCAATGAGTAGAATTTTAGTTTGACTCATACTTAAAATGTCTTATCTTTTGTTATTTCCATAAACTTGCAATTGCATTGATTTATCTTCCTATATGACTGAAAAAGTATAAAAGCTACTGTTTAAGATTACATGTATCAATATCCATATTTTGAGAAACAAACTAAAGAAGAGAACTAACTTAAGAATTTCAGAAAAAGTTGCCTTAGTATTAGCTAATCTTGCCTTTCATGAGACTAGTTAAGTATGTTATGTTTAGAATCTAATATTATAAATGCTTTTCACGTAAAAATTAATGATCATGTTCCATATTTACAGATGGAGATACTGCGGCACAAGACTTACTCAAGGATTTCAGTCAGTAACAGTCCTAGGGCTTGAGCCCAGGTCTCTCAAGACAGTTATGTTAGGCTACTTCTCAAAAAAGTACCCCAGGAACAAAACTCATGACTATTATGTAAAGATAAAATTTAATTTTTTTTCTTTTCTTTTTCTCTTTGTACCAGAGATTGAACTCATGACCGTACACTTAACAGGCAGGTACTTAAGCTGCTGAGCTATCTTCTCAGCCTTTTTCTATATTTTTATCCGATAATTTCTTTGAATCTTATTGATATATTTTCACATTTGTAGTGGAAACTTACTTGATGCTGTTGAAAAATGTATCACATTTTTTTCTAAAAAAATCTATAGTTACTAGATTAATTGTTTAGCTAATGCAAGATTTTTCATTGAAGCAAGGCAAGGCTAGTTAGTTAATTCTTTTGAGGAATTGGATGAAATCAATTCTCTACAGTCTTCTTAAAAACTTATATATAGTATGCTATGTGTCTGTGGGAGTCCTTGATAAATACAAGTAGATAACACATACAGGATAAAGCTTAAGTTACACCTTGCATTTTACACTTCTCTTATGAAATTTATCAGGTGTGACCTTTGAGTTTTACTGCAGGTAAGTATATTGTCTGAGGACTGCTAAAGACATTGACTACCCTGAATGAATTAAACATATCTACAGAGACTTTTTTTTCTGTTGCTTATTTTTAAGGAAAAGAGAAATGACCCTCTTACATGGCTCCCCAAGAGACAACCACAACAGACTGACATTGATTTAAGAGCCCATTATTTGTGTTCATAGACAAATTGATACCATGTGTTTAGTAAGCTGTGCATACTTCTTTTCATATAATAGATCTGTAATCTTAAAATTTTCAAGGGGAATTGAAGCAAAGATTATTTATTTTACAATAATATATTCACCTTACAGTAAAAATAATGTACTGCATAAAATGTCTCCATACTAAGAATTGTACATTTTCTTGAAAAAGTTTTATGAGTTTATAATATAGGTCTCATTGGTCTCATAGGCTTATCTTTTATCCCGTTTGATCACAATCTTAAGTTAATTCTAAAATATTTTGAAGATTAGAACAGGACATATAAATAAGTGAAGGGTAACCTTAAAAGTCATGAATAACAATTAGATATTCAGTGATGGTGCTATACTCCAAGACAGTTTTTTAAGGGAAAAGCTTAATTAATATCTATTTTTGGTCAAGATATTAGTTTTTTCAGACTGAAGAAAACTGACTTTAAGAGAAGTGGAGAAAGCTTGTCTGTGGCATTTTAAAAAGACTTAGTCAAAATACAGATTACCCCTGTAGAAATGTCTCTATAAGGACAAACAACCAGAGCTGTGCTGACTGATACAACACTTTAAAACCACATTAGACTATTTGTTTTACAATTGGCTAAAATAGCATTATTAGGGATTAATTTCCTTTATCTCACTAACCACATTTAAATGCATAATAGGAAGTCTTACAGAACAGCATTGATTTAAAGAACCATTTCCATTGTTTAATGCACTTCTTTTTTCTTTCTGAGACAGGGTCTCACTATTTAGATCAGGCTTATCTTGAACTCAAAAGATAGCCCAGGCTGGTCTTGAACTCACAATGATCCTCCTGCCTCAGCCTCCCTCAACAGGCATTCAGTGTTAATTCAGGTACCCAGTAGTATATAGAAGTAGTGGTGAGTTAATGTTCCCCAGCATGGTATAGTTAAAGCATAAAATAACAAAATTAATCAATAAAAGTTTAACAAAATTCATTAAAATACTTGTCACTCATTAGGCAAAGTTGAATAAAATGTGATTTCTGACATTAAAATGATTACAGTCTTATAGATGCATTGGATAAATACCCAGCTATTCTAAAAAGTATTGATGTTTTAAAGAATTACCCTACTGTTAACAGAGGAAACAAAGAAATCATTAACTCAGTCTGGAAGCATGGAGGAAGAAATGATGGTTGAGTTATTAAAACTACTTTTTTAGAATGTGCAGTGGTAACGTGAAATATAGAGCTCCATCTTTCTTGATGTCTGCAAAGTGAATTTTAGAATGCCTCTGACCTTGAAGTAGTATGTTCCATCAATATTCTGTAGCATGCCCTTGTGTATACATAGCCCTGAAAACTGTTCCAGTGCTACATACTGGGTATTGTGGTTTTAATAGGTCTCACTGCATGATTTTTAAGAGAATGGTGGACTAACAATGGTAATTGCTATAACTCAGGGGATATTGGGTATAAAATATGTAATGAACAGCCTGAGATGTCAAAGGTCATGGTGCCAAGACCTGGCTACTGGTACGACATGAAGGCTATTGATAGGGTACAGAGTGAGAGGCTCTCTCTTCACACAAACTTTTGACTAGATTCTACACAACTTAGCTAATTTGTTAACTATTTAACAAAATCATAATACTTTTATAATTTCAAAATCATAATAATTATAAGACTGACCCCCAGACCTTGTAACATTGTAGTCTAACACATTTATTGCTTTAAATCTCTGTATAACTGTATTTCAGTATGTGTACTTTGATTCTTAATCTTAATATCTTATTTTGTGCAATTAAAAAACATTATTGTGGAAAGAGGTGCAGAAGTTTCTGGAGTTCCGTGAGCACAGTAAGGACGAAGAAACCCTGTTTTTTTGTGAGGACAAAATGTCTCCCTTCACTACAGTGCTTTTTTTCCCTGATTAATATTCTACGGAGATACAAGCAAACCAACAGTGTTGACAGGCAGAGTCCACAAGGGGGCAGAACATTATTAATTTCCAAAATCAGATTTCATCGTTTCTGACCACATCTGGATCAAGCTGTAAACAGTAAGACAGTTAGAAGATAATACATGTTCCTAAAGTAGATTTTGACACTTTTCAGCCATTTAGTGATATGCTCTTTTACATGCAATATAAAAAAGTTTCTGTTTGAATAAATTTTCTCAACTCAAACCTGAACAAAAAGAAACTACGTTATTTTCAGAGGTTGCCTAAACATACTTTTTAAGCAGCCCCTATCTCCATAAAACCTAAGATCCTCATGATGAAAAATCTTTTCTTAGTATAAACATCATGATTCATTTCATTTTCACAAACTTGGACTAAATACCCAAAGGTTAATTTATGAATTGTATAATACTTCCCCCTACCATATTTAAAGATCACATAATTTCTAATTAAAATGCACATTTTTTAATTTAAAAAGGAGATAGAAAAAGTTGGCCAGATGATGTTTGGTGTAGTATATTGGAAAATGGCTGAATAATCCTTCATCTCTCTACGAAAAGGCAGTCTATTTCTCCCCCTCTTCAATCTGACATACGGTGGAAATGATGGAATACTATGGCTGAGACTAAGATTCAAGACATCTTTATTGCTTTGGGCACTGGACTCACTTGCAACTGTACTTTATGGGGAAACATGTTTGAGTTTGTCTTCCAGAAGAATGTGGGAGGCATATGAGGGGTGAGATAAGTGGGGCAGAATTGGGCTCTCGCAGCCAGACGAACCCTAGAAAAGTGAGACAGTTTACTTGTAGATAGATGAGAGGGGTCAGGTGAAGATCTCTCTCTCTCTCTCTCTCTCTCTCTCTCTCTCTCTCTCTCTCTCTCTCTCTCTCTCGGAACTGGGGATTGAACTCAGGCCCTTGCACTTGCCAGGGAAGCGCTTATTCCACTGAGCCATCTCCCTGGCCCTTATATCTATCTTTTTTGAATGTCTTTGGACAAAATATCCATGGCTTAGCATTCCATTCATCCACGGTTTTGGCATATATGGCATTTACTTTGTATTTCTAGTCATTTAGTAAATCTAGCTTTGATTTTAACTACAGGAAATTAATGCTATCAAAGAAAATGGTTTTGTGTATTGGGGGATAATCATTACAGACTAATTTTTTCCATTCTCTTGAATTCATATATTGAAGCTAATCCCTAGTGTTTGGGAGACGAGGCTCTTAAAAAGTACTTTTAGACAAGGTCACGAGGATGAGTCCCTTATGGTAGGATTAGTACCTTTATAAGACAAGACATCATAGCAACTCTCTTTCTGAGCATACAGAAAGAAGAAGTCATTTGAACACATAGCAATTCAGCAGCTTTCCTATAAAAAGCCAAGAGAAGAGGATCAGGATGAAGCCTTTCTTGCTGGTATCTTGATCTTAGACTTGTCAGCTTCCAGAACTGTTGTTCTGGAATACACGCTGTTGTTTAAGTCTCCCAGTCTACCACATTTTGCTATGGCAGTAGGAGCTAATCTAGAATACACTAGGAAATAGAGGGGGAAAATAATAATAATAATAATAATAATAATAATAATAATAAATAATTGGTATTTCCTGGCATTCTGGGGGGAAATTATGTTTGAGCTTGTATGTCTGACTTATATCACTTAACATTATATACTCAAGTTGTATCCATTTACTTACAGGTGCCTGACGTTTATCTTTCTTCATGGCAGCTAAAAAACACAAGTTTTCAGGTTTTGCAGTAACGATGATTTTAACTCTTTTGGGACCATACCCAAAAGGGAGATAGATGAATCAAATGAAGTTCTTTATTTTATATTTTTCAGGAAACTTCATACTGATTTCCATAGTGGTTCTAGTAGTTTACATGCCCACCAACAATGTAACAGAGACTCCTTGCCCCATTCTCAACAATCTTGATTTTTGATGGTAGCCATTCTTCTGAGGTAGATGGTATCTCAGCATAATTTTTTTTTTCGGAACCAGGGATTGAACTCAGGCCCTTGCACTTGCCACAGAAGCACTTATTCCACTGAGCCATCTCTCCGGTCCCGTCTCAGCATAATTTTGATTTGCATTTTTCTGATGGCCAGCAGTGACAAGGATTTTTTTTTTTAATATACAGTGGCATTTGGTTCACAAATTCAATTCTCTCCATGATTTCTGGTCACAAACTGAACTGGACAGGAGCTGAATCGCAAGGTCACACTCCTCACAAGGTCAACATTGAACTTAACTATTAGATTTAATTTGTTTCTCGTTTGGTTGAGTTTGTGACCAGAATGGGAAAAATTAAATCTGTAGACTGAGGTCCCACTGTATTTATTGACCATTTGCATCTTTGAGAAGTATCTATTCTTTATGGTTACCCATTTTTTGATTAGGGCTTTTATTTGGGTGGTTAAACTATTTTTGAGTTCCTTTTATATTCTTAATGTAGTCCTCCAACTGAAGAATAGCAGGCAAAAATTTTTCCTGTCTGTAGATTATCTCTTCTCTCTCTATTTCTATTGCTGAGCAGAAGTTTTTAATTATGATATGATCTCATTTGCCAATTCTTGATATTATTTCTTGTGACTTTGGAGGTCTGTTCAGAATGTCTTTATTTCTGTCTGTCTATGTCTTCAAGAGTTGTGCTTATTTTGTCTTCTAGTAGGCTAAGTGTCTTCTGTTTTAACATTTTGGTCTTTGATTCATTTTAATTTTAACTTAGTACATTGTGAGATTTCAGCACCAATTACTAGAGAGGTTATCTTCCTTTAATATATGGTTTTGGCTCTTTTTTCAAAAATCAAATAGCTATATGTGCCTGGTGTTGTTGCTGCTCCTTCTATTTTGTTCTATTGATTCATATGCCTAGTTTTGTGCCAGGATCATGCTGTTTTAATCACCATAGCTTTACAATATAACTTGAATTCTGGGATTGTAGTACCGCCTGCTTTGCTTTTATTGCCCAGGATTGCTTTTGTTATTCTGGGTCTCTTCTAATGCCACATAAATTTTATGATTGTTTTCTCTAGTTCTGTGAGAAATGATCTTGGCATTTCAATTGAGATTGCATTAAATCCATGTTTCAGTTTTGTAAGTATAGCCATTTTGATTATGTTGGTTCTGTCTAACCAAGAGCAGGGATACTTTCCTAGCTTTTGTTTCTTTTTTTTTTTTTTTTGGCAGAACCAGGGATTTGAACTCACACCCTTGTTTTTGCCAGGCAAGCAGTTATTCTACTGAGACATCTCCCTGGCCCCCTTTCCTAGCTTTTGATGTTCTCTTCAATTTCCTTTTTTAGTCTGATTTAATTTTCACTGAGGAGGTCTTTCACTTCCTTAGTTAGATTAATATCTAAGTGTTCATTTTTTGATAGTATTGTGAATGGTATTACTTTCATAATAGCTTCTTCAGTGAGTTCATTATTAGTATACAGTAATGCTATTGACTCTTGTGTGCTTACTTTTAGCCTACTACACTGCTGATTTCAGCTGAGTTCTAGGAGACTGTGGGAGGGATTTTGGGAGTATTATAAGTAAGGATTGTGTCATCTGCCAGTAATAATAATTTGGCTTTTTCTATTCATATCTCTTCTATTTCTTTCTATTGCCTGATTATTCTGGCTAATTTTTTGAGGACTGTGTTGAGCAGGAGTACACATTAACAGACACCTTTGTCTTGTTCCTGATCTAAGGTGAAAGGTTTTCAGTTTTTCCTATTTAATATGATATTGGCAGTAAGTTGATCATAAGTGGCTTTTTATCAGTTTGAGATAAAGTTCTTCTATATCTATTTTCTTTGGGGTTTTTATCATGAATGAATGTTGGATTTTTTTCAAAGGCTTTTTGTTTGTGTTTACTGAAATGATCACATTGTTTTTGTCTTTGCTTCTGTTTATGTGATGAATTGCACTTATTGATTTTTTTATATAGAATCATCCTTGAATCCTTGTGATGAAATCTACTTGGTCATGATATCTGATTTGTTGCATTCTGTTAACCAATAGAGTGGTATCTTGATTCATAGATTTAATTCTTTCTGCAATTCTGGTTACAAGCCAAATTGGTCCCAAATCAAATCAGATTTCCTCACAATGTCAATATTGAACCTAAACATTGAATTTGATTTGATTTACAACAAGAATAATGGAAGAAATTAAGTTCTTCAATCAATGTACCACTGTATATTGTTAAAAGATTTTTTCAGGTTTGTGTGTGTGTGTGTGTGTGTGTGTGTGTGTGTGTGTGTGTGTGTGTGTTTGCAGGGCCTCACTATGCAGCTTGGACTTGTAGTGATCCTCCTGTTTTCAGCCTCCCTAGTGCTGTGATTACAGGCATGTGCCACCATGCCTGGACTCCATCGCCAGGTCAGCAAACCTGTGGGGTGGTGCTGGTATGGCATGTGGTGCCAGAGATATTAAAGATTTTTGCATCTATGTTCATTATAGAAATTGGCTTATAGTTTTCTTTATTGGTTGGCTCCTTGCCTGGTTTTGGATTAGTTAAGGTTTTGTTTATTTTATTTATTCTTTCAAAGAACCAGTCTTGGTTCTTTGTTCTTTATACATTGAGATTATTTTATAGTCTCTACTTCCTTAATTTCTCCCCTGATCTTTATAATTTCTTTCTTTGTACAAGCTCTGGGTTTGGTTTGTTCAGTTGTTCTAAGACCTAGAGATACATGATTAGATGATTTATTTAGACTTCTTTTCTTTTCTTTTCTTTTCTTTTCTTTTCTTTTCTTTTCTTTTCTTGTGGTACTGGGGATTGAACTCAGGGCCTTGTGCAGGCTAGGCAAGCACTCTACTACTGAGCTACAGACCCAGGACTATTCTATTTTTCTGATGTGGATATTCTCCACTATAAAATTCCCTTGTAGCAGTTGCTTACATTGTGTCATATAAGTTCAGATATGTTATACTGGCATTATCATTTAATTCTAAGAACTGTCTTATTTCTTCTTTGCCTCCATGATCCAGTGATCATTCAATAGTGTGTTGTTTAATTTCCATAGTTTCTGTGGGTTTTTTTTCTATTGATTTCTATTTTCACTGCAATGTGGTCTGATAGCATGCATGGTAAAATTATAATTATTTTGTAGTTACTTAGGCATGCTTTATTAATTAGTATTTGATTTACTTTGGAGAAAGTTTTTTTTTATGTGACCAAAGAGTATGTGTTCTAATTCTATTAGGTGGAGCGCTCTGTATATTTTCATTAAGTCCACTTGTTTGAAAGTTTGATTCAACTTTGATATTTATTAAAATTTTTATTTGGTTTATCTATTTGTGCTAGTAGTGTATTGGTGCCCTCCAGTATAATGTATTGATTTATGATCTTTTATGTCCATTGGAGTTTGTTTATAAAGTTGAGTACAATGTGGTTTGGTGCATATATATTTGTAATTGTTATTTCTTCCTGTAGCATAGTTCTGTTAACCAATGCATGATGCTTTTCTTGATTTTTAAAATCGGACTTGGCTTGAAATCTACTTTGTCTGAAAATAGGATAGCTACTGTTGCTTGTTTTTAGATTCCCATGTGTGCAATATTTTGTAACATTTGATTTTTAGTCTATGTGTTAAATATGATTTTGTGTTAAATATGATTCTTGTATTCAGCCTTTCATGGAATTTTGTTTATTGGTTCATTCTGATATGCTATGCCTTTTGATTGCCAAGTTCATTCCATTAACATTGATAGTTATAATTGATAAACATTGACTTATTCTTGTCATTGCATTAATTTCCTGCTACTCTTTTGTTTTCTTTCCCTTTGACCTAATTACTATCCCTATTCAATATAAGCATTTTATTGGACTTTTTGACATTTTTAGCTTCCTTCTTTTTCTTGTTGGACGTCCTTGAGAATTTTTTGAAGTGTCAGTTTGGAGACCATTAATTTCTTTAGGTTTTCTTTATCATGGAGGCATATTTTTTCTCCATCAATTTTGAAAGATAGTTTTGCAGGATATAACAGTCTGGGTTGGAAGTTGTTTTCTTTTAGAGCTTGAAGCACTGCATTTTGTGTTCTTCTTGTCTTTACAGTTGTGTTGAGATGAGTTGTAATTCTGATAGGCTTTCCTACATAGGTGATTTGTTGCTTTTCTATAGTAGCCTTTTCAATTCTGTTTTTCTGTTGTATTTCTGGTATTTTAATTATAATGTGATGTGGCAAGGTTTTTTCCTGATCATGCTTTTAAGGGTCCTATATAATTCTGTCTTAGTTACTGTTCTCTCATTGATGAGACAAAATACCTGATACCTCAAATGAAGGAAGGAAAGGTTTATTTAACTCATGGTTTGTGGAGGTTTCAGGCCATATTCAGCTGCACAGAGCAGCCATTCATGGTTCAGGGCAGGGACAAAAAGCAGGGAGAAAAGGGAGGAGGAGCAGCAACAACAACAAGAGAAAGCAAGTCTGTCTCCCTTATGTTTCATTCAGGCTATCTGCCCTGGGCTAGGTGTAGCACTCGCACCCATAATCCCAGCAATACTCAAACTCATAATCCTAGCTTTGGATCCTGAATCAATCACAAATTCCGTAAGCTATCCCATGACTACGTGAGGCTTTGAGGGGACAACTAGACACAAACCATAATAACTTCACTTATTTGTATGTTAAGTTCCTTATTCACGTCTGGAAAGCTTTCTGCTATTATTAATGTAAACAGGCTTTTTACGCCCTTTGTTCTGTCTTCTGACATTTTGCTGATTCCAATTACACTCATGTTAATCCTCCTTATTTCTTCTAGTAATAATTAGATCAATTTTTCATATGTCCTTTTGTTTTTAGGTAATGTTATGGTTTGTGTCTAGTTGTCCCCCCAAAGCCTCATGTAAGACATGGGGCAGACCTGGCTGGAGGAGTAGCAAGTGGCTTGAGAGGCAGGGCCGGAGGACAGAGCAGTGCTCAAGGGGTGGGGCCAGAGAAGCGTGAAAGGTTAAACTGGCAGCATGCACTTTGTCTCCTCCCACCACAGGCCGGGGTCTCTCTGAAGTGTGGAGAGGGTCATCCTGGACATGGCGGCCCCCCAGTCTCTCCTCCAGACCCCCCAGAGCTTTGTGGTGGTTTCTGTGATTGAGGCTGCCTCAGGCAGAAAGGAGATGTTTACAGAAGACAGGCACTGACCTTCTCTCCTGAGCAATAAGGCTGTGAAGTCTTGCTATGTAATACAGGCTGTTTTAAACTATGAAACCTCCAGTAACTGTGAGCTAAATAAACCTTTCCTTCCCTCATTTTGAGTGTCAGGTATTTATCCCAGCAATGAGAAGAGTAACTAAGACCAGTATCTCTCATTGATTCTTTGACCTCAGTTCTTATTCTAGATCTGACATTCTGTCTTCATATTAGTTACTTCTGCTACCTGTACTTTCAGTCATATTTTTAATCTGCTGGCTTCCTATCAAGCTTTTTAATGAACTTTCACTGTTTTCTATGATGGCCATTTGCATTTTATGTTCCTTTTGTTAGCTACACTAGCTGTTGTTAATGTCTTCTCTAAACTTGCTGATCATGTTATTTATCAAGGTCAGCATGTGACAAGTTATCATCTTTAAATTTTTCAACCACCTTGTAGACCTATTTTACTCTACAGATATCCTTTCAGACATATTTACTATATTGTTTATGATTTCCTCCTCCTCACTGCCTCCTGTACAAATTTTGGGGAAGTTAGGAGTTTTTGGAGGAATTTTGTTGCTTTTTATGTTTTTGTTTGTTTTTTGTTCTTGTTTTTGTTTTTTGGGCTGTAGTTTGAAAATGATGACCCAGGCAATGCAGATATCGGCATAAAGAGAAAACCAATTGTTTCCCCCTACCTTTCAACATTGTCTATTGTAGCAAATTCAGTGATGATAGTGGCATCAAATATCAGCTGGATATTGACAAACCCAGGAACCACTCATGAATAGCCTTTCAGCGAAACTGAGAACTCTGATTTTAGTGAAGACTCTTAGGTCCCCTTTGTACTTATCTATAGTAATTCTGAACACTGATTTTTGTTGGATGTTGGCCACAGTGCCCCAGAGCTCATATATACCAGTAAGTTAAATACTTTCTTCTTCTCCTTCTCCTTCTCCTTCT
>NW_004524848.1:417752-423002 GCF_000260255.1 Octodon degus | reverse complement strand
TTAAAATGTATTTAGTACAGGGTCTACAGGCTCCCACTACACAGATCAGACTCTTAGTGATTCTCCTGTTTTCAGCCTCCCAAGTGCTGGGATTACAGTTGCCTACTACCACACCCAGGCTCAATTGCCATCTCAGGGTGCCCTGAGGGCTGGGCCAGCATAGCACATCCAACCCAGATCTCTACGCCTGCCTAAGTAGATGCTTTAGTCCAGTGAGCTATCTGGCTGGCCCTAAATGCCTTCTTCTTCTTCAGTATTGCACCCTCTGACAATTAAGCCTATCTGCCAAGTCTGCCTCTCACCCAGTCTCCCCCACCCGTGAGTGAAAGTGCAGCCCATTTCCCCAGCCAGTCTTTCATGACAAGTCATAGAAATGACACATTGTAATACTTCCCATCAGTGTGTTTAAACAACATAAGTGTACCCTTATAGAGCTCTGGAGATCAAAAGTTCAAAAGGGTTTTACTGAGCTAACATCAAAGTGCCCACAGGATTGTATTCCTTCAGGAATCTTCAGGAAAGATTACATTTCCTTGTCATTTTTAGTTTCTGAAGAACATCTTTGTTCTATGACTTGTGGCCCTTTCTTTATCTTCAAAGCTGCCAGTGTAAAATCTTCCATTATCTCTGACTCTCTTCCATCTTCTAAGAAGGGTATTTTTGGTATGAGGGATCGAATTCAGGACCTCATGCTTACCTGGTAGGTGCTTATGCCACTGAGCTGTCTCCCCTGTCCCTTATAAGGATTTTTTTTATTGTACTGGGCTCACTCAGATAACCCAGAGCAATTTCATTTAAAAATTCTTAATTTAATCACACTTACAAAATCCCTTTCCATGCAATATTCATTGCATACACAAGTACAGCATGTGGACATCAGGACGGGGATCCATTATCCTGTACAACAGTGCCAGCTATAGCTTGTGCATAAAGTGATTTTTTTCCCATAATTTTATTGAGAAACAAATAGCAATGAGACAGTTTCAAACCAAATTGGTAGGACAGTTTCAATAATTAACACATTGCATACATTCTTCCTAGTGGTTAACTGCTGTACAAGATGCGGACATGATATCCTATTTACAAACACCATTACAACAAATCCCTCTATTCATTAAGAGAATGTAACTATATATCTATCCTAACCACTTTGAATACACAGATACAAAATGGACATTTATCTGTATCCCCTTTTTTTGTTAGGTTCCATCATTTAAATATTATAGGTGTGTAAACTCAGCAAAATATTCTAAAAGAGTTCAGTAGTCCATAATAGTATTGGGTCTTCTGCTTCACTGGCAATGTCAGAAATTGTTGACCTGAGTCCCGTACAGCTCAACATAACACCATGGCTTTACTACTTATACTTTGTTTTTATACTTTTCTGTTGGATGGTTAAGACCAAGGTAAAGCAGGACCTATGCAACAAGAGTTGTAGCTTTTGGATCTGATAAGGTCAGTGAAATCTCCTCAGGATTTAAAAGTAGATAATAGATAATCCTTATATATTTAAACAGCATAACCAGGTTTTGTTGGCTAGATAAAGTGAAAAATTTATGCAAAATTTATGCAAAAATTTTCTACATCAGTTCTAATTTAGTCATATAAGCCACTTACTGAGATAATATAAGAATAAGATTCTATAAAGAGTATAAACTTAGTCATGTCCTATCACACACAACATCACTTTTGTTCTATTCTGTTGTCTCCCCAAGAGTTCAATCTTGGTATACAGCAGAGGGGACTGCCCTAGCCTACACCAGCCTGTAAGGAACACTGGGCCCATTCTGAACCTGGCTACACAATCTTTTTATGTGGTTGTTATGTATCATGGATATAGATCAGTGGCACAAGTGCCTGCCTGGCAAGCACAGGGTCCTGAGTTTAACCCCCAGTACAAATAAAATAAAATAAAATATTGTTATATAACTTTGAAAAGTATTGTTTATTGTTTTAAAATATGATACTGAAATTAAAACCTTTCTATTAACATTTTGCTTTTTTAGATGAAGAATATTAATGAAATGCTGATAAAATATTTACCATCATTCAATGCCTAAGACATCCTGGACACCCATACTAAGTAATTTATATGTTATTTTTATATCTAAAATATGAAGGATAAATTTCAAAAAATTATAGGCAAAGGAAAGGAATGGGAAAGGTTAAAGATTTCAGTAAATTCATTCAACAGCAGTAAGTAGATCAAGGCTTTGAATCTATTCTGGACCACTGTCAGGATATGTGGGCTTCTGTCCCTCTTTCCTATGAACTACACATAATCTTACCTATATGATTTTAGTGCCGATGATCCAAGTTTATTCATAGTCATTACTTAGACTAAAGATTCCCTAACTGTGATCCTGGGAGAATAAAAATAAATCATTTTATTCACAATCTATAGATGGCACTTTTGTGCAGTTAGAAGCATGATAACTCAATTTCTAAACTTCTGCCAAAGACAATTATATCATATAATTAAATCTTTGTATATTTAAACAGCATAACCATTTTTCTTCACTGGATAAAATGAAAGGAAAGAAAGCTGTATGTAACATTTTTCTAAATAAATTCTAATTTAGTCATATAAGCCACCTACTGAGACAATATATAAATATAAATCTTTATACTTAGACATATCCTTAATTCACCAAACATTTGAGAAACCCATTGTGTGAAGCATCGAAGCTGTATGCATAGCAAATGATACCCTTTTTGCCACCTCCTGACTTTCCATTCCTCCTGTTTCTATGTAGGTTCTTTTCAGTGACAAATATTCACCCAACTCTTCTCAATTGTCTTGAATAGTTCATTACCAGAATATTCCTAGAGAGTTATTTTAATGGCTGTTTTGTATCTCTGAGCACAATCCCATCTCTAAAAAAGCTCTGGGTGGCTCTGAAAGATGCATTTCAGGGAATCCTGGAGAATCCATTAGACAGGAGTGTACTTGGACTTCACTATTTCTAGTTCTTTTTATTGATTCATTATTTTCAGGCATAGATATTTGTTCCTACATTCATTTATTCATGCTCTCAAAGAATGAAGCCTTATTGCATGTGAAGAACCATCAGAAATTGGTGCAAGGTCAGGGCTTTAAAAGCTGACTGAGTGTAACTGATTTTCTTCTGAGTCTATTATAAGGATGGATGCTGTCAGGCCTTCATTATTTGTGTCTGAGGTGACACTGGACCATAGAACTCTTTGCAAACAAATATCAGAATTCTTCCTAACATGGTACGCAGAATAGCGACTACCAGAAAAAGGTTTGAAGAGGAAAGGTACAAACTGATAGCACCATGAGCACACAAACTTTACAACAGAAAGTGTGTCACTCAATTGCAGAGACCTTCAGGCTCCATGGGAATCAGTTTCTGCCCTTGGAGAGGAAGCTTATTGGAAGCCTCAGAACATTGAATTACCAAAACTCACATGGATTAAGATGCAATAAGTACACGAGTTAACTGCTCATAAAGAATGCATTTTTTAAGTATTAAAACATATATGAATATGAAGAAAATATTCACCTGGAGGAAAAATCTGATCTGTATACAGGGGAGATAGAAGGGAAGGAGCAAAAAATATCAAGGTGTTAAAAGAAAAAAGGGCCAGCCAGATAGCTCAGAGGATTAAAGTGCCTGTTTAGGCAGACACAGTCGCTGGAGGTTCAATCCCAGGCCTGCTGTGCCTGCCCCAAGCCAAGGGAAGGTTAGATGGCAAATGAGGCTGGGCATGGTGGCATGCATCTGTAATCCCAGCACTTAGGAGGTTGAAAAACAGGAAGGATCACAACTGAGTCTGATCTGTGTAGTGAGATACTGTAGACCATGTACTAAATACATTACAAAAAAATAAGTAAAAAAAGATCAAGGTGTATGTAGACGTACTAATGTATATGTATGTATCCCAATTATGTATATGTGTATGTACTAATATACATGCATATGCATATGTATTAATTCCCAAGGTTAATGTATTTAAACATATTAATAACATTTTAAAAAAGAACATGTAGGATCAAAACCAAGGCCCATCGCTTGAGTAAGACCATCTGCCGAGCCCTTGGGACCCCTTTACCCCTCCGAAGTCCCCACCCCCAAGCCCGCTGAGTGAGTGAGAACTTCTGTGACACTCTCAGGACCCCTAGATCCAGCCCAGCCCAGGCCCCATGAGTGTGGGATAGCTTCTGGCTTCCCTGCACCCACGGGACCTCTCCAGACCAAAACCCAGACGCATCATATGAGGGAGACCTTCTTCTGTGCACTTGGGACCACTCCGACCCTCTGGAGCACCCACCCCTAAGCCCGCTGAGTGAGTGAGAACATCTGTGATGCTCCTGGGACCCCCAGATCCAGCCCAAGCCCAGGCCCAGCTAGTGTGTGGGAGAGCTTCTGTGCTCCCCTGCGCCCTCTGGGCCAGGAGCACAACAGAGGGGCACCACGGGTTCACTGTTGTGACAGAGGGGCATAACACATTCACTTCCAAGGGCTGCAGGAGGAAGGAGCTGAACACAATAGCTAGATCCAAGCCAGACATAACTGGATAAACTCAAACTTAATAGATCTGCACCCGAATTTCATTATGTGCTAAGGTTATAACTGCACCAAAGCTATACACCAAAGGGCAGAGTACTATATGAAATGACAGGGGGCTGGTGAGATGGCTCAATGGTCTAAAGCACCTATTTGGAACAAGCTTAGCAAAGCACAGGGACCACAGTTCGATTTCCCAGCACCACATGCCAGCCAGCCCCGCCCCCTGGTGGGCTGAGCTGCCCCCCCCCACACACATTAAATAAAGATTACTTTAAAAAAAAAATGAAATGACAAAGAGAAGGAGCAAAATGCAATCTCAGATCTCAAGCCAACTCAGAAAAAGTGCAAAGGACACTAGCTCAGCTGAAATGTACGAATGAATAGTGTCGGAAGTAAAGAAGCAACAGCAGAAAGGTAAAGAGGAATTCAGAGCACAATTAATTTCTGAAATAAAAAAAGAAATCTCTGAATTTATAGCATCTGAAGTAAAGAATCAAATACAGAAACATACGGAGGAAATCCAATTTGAAAAAAAAAAAGCACTCTGCAGTAAAAGAATTAATAACTCTCTACAGAAGACATTGATTAAAAAAAAGAGGACATTAGAAAAATGAGGGATTCCTTGAATGAGTGATACAAAAATGAAATAGATCACATGAAGCACAGTCAAAGAGATATAGAGGAACTTAAAATCTCAATCCCAAGCCTGCAAAAC
>NW_004524848.1:409276-416070 GCF_000260255.1 Octodon degus | reverse complement strand
CTGGAAGAGAAAGTAGGAGGAACTCTTGAAGACATAGGGGTAGGCAAAGAGTTCATGAGCAAAAATCAAATTGCACAGGTAATTCTTGAAAGAATTAACAACTGGCACCATCTCTTTTTGAGAAGTTTTTTTACATCAAAAGAAATTACCAACAAAGTGAAAAGACAACCCACAAATTCAGAAAAAAATCTTAGTCAGAACTCAGACAAAGCTCTGCTGTCTAGAATTTATAAAGAACTAAAAAACTTTATGGCTCCTAAATTTAAAAATCCCATCCATAAATGCACATCCCTGATGAACACACTTCTCAGATGATAAAATTAAAGAAGTGAATAAACATGTGAAAAAATGCCCCACATTGGTAGTCATTCATGAAATGCAAATTAAAACAACACTGAGATACCATCTCACCCCAGAAAGAATGACTATCATAAAGAAATCAACCAATAACAAATGTTGGAGAGGCTGTGGGGAAAAGTGAACCCTTCTCCACTGCTGGTGGGAATGTAGACTGATGCAACCATTATGGAAATCAGTGCAGAGACTCCTTAAAAAACTAGGACTGGAAATCCCATTCAAGCCAGCTATCCCCCTACAGGGAATTTTCCCAGAGGAGCTGAAAACGTCATATCATAGTGATATATGTGTATCTATGTTTATAGCAGCACAATTTGTGATAGCCAAATCTTGGAAACAACCTAGATACCCATCACTTGAGGAATGGTTGAAAAAGATATGGTATTTTTATACAATGGAGCGATAAAGAATGATAAACTTGAAGCATTTATATTTAAGTGGATGCCACTTGAAGATATACTCATAAATGAAATAAACCAGACCAACAAATGTAAATATCATATAGTCTCCCTAGTATAAGAACTCAAAAGAAGAAATACACATAGAAAAGTATAATACAAGTAAAAGGAAAGTGAGAACTTGAGGATTGGACAATGAGGAGAGGCAAAGAGAAAAGCTGGGAAACATGACAGGGGCGAAGCATACGTTTATATGCACAAGATGGGTAAGGCAGTGATCTTGAGAAACATCAGCAGGTTTTTGAAACTAGCAGTTAGTTGGTAGGATTCTCACCCTGACTAACTACATGCTGATACCTGTGAACCAAGCAGCTACATTGAAGATAGAAATGTGTAAAAAAGGGTCCCGCTTGTAATGCCTGTCATTCTGGTCCTCTAAATATATACTTCCTGTCATGACATACAAATTATTACCCTACTGTCTCTCAAGTAATTTTTTTAAAAAAAGAGTAAAAGATGAAAAAAAAAAACAGAAAGAAAAATGTCATAGGACTGTTCTGCTACAAAGCTTTATATGGTTAGATTTCTAAATTTCTGTATAAAAATATGTAATTATTTATTCATATTCTTTAAATATTTTTCATTTTTAAATTTTTTTCTCCATATTCTGTAGGGACTTAAAGTTTATCATATCAATTCTTGATGGAAAATACCTGTTCCATGCTATGCCTAAGATGTTTCATATTTAGACAGACAGTGAGGTTAAACCCAACTGCATATTTAGGGTAATAATAAGTAGGGTAATAATAAGCTTCTCTTCTGGAGGGTAACCAACCTAAGTTTGCAGAACAAAAATTAGAGAAATAGAAGGGCTGCAAGGGCAGCCAACATTTTGATCCTAGCCTTTCAAGGTTAGTGAATATTCAGGACATAGGAAACCTACACTGTAACATCATATAACAATTTTCTGATCCAGGACATTATGGGGCCACAGAGCAACATGATTGATGATGTAGTTTGGGCCTAAGGAGAGTCACATGGAGAGAAAACATTCTCTGAGGCTTTCACAGAGAGCAAATTGGTGAAGCAATGACTGTGACTCATCCACATGGCTGACTCTGACAAAGGATCTGCAAACTGAGGTACAGGGTTACAGGATAAATACTGAAGGTACTTGACTGATCTTATCAGATACAAAAGTTACATTTCTTGTTTTATAGGTCTTGCTTTATCTTGGTCTTACTCATCCAGCAGAAAAATATAAAAACAAGGTATATAAATTAAAGCCATATTAATATGCTGAGCCGTGAATGGCTCAAGTCAGCAACTTCTGTGGATAACCCACTACTATTGTGGACTGCTGTACTGTGTTGGATTGTTTTGTTGAATTTGCACACCTATAGTATTTAGATGCCAATGGAATACCCATCTTTGACAGGTGTAAACAAAAAAAGAGAATACAAAGGAAGGACCATTTTGTGTCAGTATATACAGAATAGTTAGAATAGATACACAGCTACTTTTGCTTAATTCAGTGAGAAGAAAGATTTGTATTGATAGTGTTTGGACAGGATATTCTGTCTGCATCTTGTATTATGGATAACCACTAAGAAGATAACAATATACATCATATTAATTATTGAATCTCTCCTATTAATCAGTTTTGAAACTGTCTCATAGCTATTTTTTTCTCAATAAAATTTAATAAAATGAAAAAGAAAAGAACATGAGAGGGGAAAACAATGGAAATGGTTCAAATGTCTTATTTGTCTCAAATTCAAAAGGGCAGATAAGAAAGAAGATTAATAACTGATGGGGTAGATGGGGAGATGGCTTCCTGGCACATGCAAGTTCCTGAGTTCAATCCCTGGTTCTGCCAAAAGAACAACAACAGCAACAATAACAAAAAAATACTGATGTGTACCTTGAATGTGCCAACACTGTGCTAGATTTTTAGTATATTACATTACTTAGTCAGATCAATGACTTGTGAGACGGATATTACTGTCTGTCAAGCAGGTTAGGTGGCTTGTTGCTATCATGCATTTGACCAGTGGTGGGAGTGGATTTCAGACCCAGCCTTGGTTAATTCTCAAAGCCCACATCTTTGCAGTTCATCAGTCAAGTAAAATTTCTAGTTTTAGAATGTGAGAAGCCCAATCTAGGTGTAAAAACAAAATGAAAATATATACAAGTATATTTGTTCAGGCCCAGACAAATTTCACTGTTCATGCTTTTCCAGTTCCATCCTTGACATAAAAGTGGGCATTGGAGACATGGCCCAGATTCATTGTTTGCTTTCCAGCACAAATTTATAATGCAAGTTATTTCATCTCCAAAATTTCTATGATTTACTGAAATTCTAGTCCCTAACTCAAAAGAAGCTTCATTTAAATTTCTCAAATTCTTGAGAGCTTAATGGAGAAAAACCTAATAGCATTAAAACGAGGTTGAATCCTTAATACCGTGATCACTGTGAAAACTTATATAAATCATTAATATGCTTAAAAATAATTTAAGCCTACTTTCCTTCCATGTTATAAAGATCCTTTCCTCTACCTTCATGTGAAATTGAGGAAGGGAGGTTTGAACAGTTCTCTATGGGAAAGGAAAGAAAAAGCTCACTCATTTATTCACTTAGCAGATATTTAATAGGCTGCATTATTGTTGCAACCCTGTATTATTTTTGCATGTTACTTAATTTGGACAGGAAGGCGATCAGAAAGGTATGTTGTCCTCTTTTGATAGAGAAGAGCTCAGAGGAACTGAGATGATAAGGGAGCATTCTGGAGCAGAAAAAGCATTGCATGACGGGTCAAGAAACAGTTCTAGAGCTCTAGATCTATCTCTGTTACTAGTTCACTGTGGGACCCAGAAAAGCCTTACATTCTCTGTGATGGATTTCTTCTTTTAGAGAAAAAAACAGATCTGAAATGTGTAATCTTGAGAACAGCATAAGCCCCTTCCCCCTTATGGAGTTGGTTGGGACCTGGGCAGTGTTTTTTTTGATTTTTCTTATATCAGATTTCACATTCTCACATTCTGTTCATTTTCATTGATGTGACATATTCTTTTCTTTCTCTATTTAATCGTACTGTTGTCATTTTTTTTTTTTTTTTTTTTTTGGTATTTAGTATAAGTCTACGGTGTCTCACTACATAGATCGACTTTCCAATGATTCTCCTGTTTTCAGCCTCCCAAGCACTGGGATTACAGGACCACTACCACGCTCAGTCTCAATTGCTGTCTTAGCATGCCCCAGGGTCAGGGCCTGTACTGCATGCTGGTGATTGAACCCCAGCCACTATGCTCTGCCTAAGCAGGCAATTTAGTTTGTTGAGCTACCTGGCCAGCCCTGTTGTCCTTGTTATTGAATTACTATAATCTGAATTTTTAACTAGAGGTAGAATTTTTTTTTTAATTTTTGTTTTGTTTTGTTTTGTTTTTGCAGTACCAGGCACCAAACTCTGGACATTGTGCTTGCCAGGCAGTTGCTTATGTTGCTGATCTATATTCCTGGCCCTAGAGGTAAAACATTTGAATCAGAAATTATTTATTAACTTTAGACCAAGATGCAAATACAGTGTAGGAAGGAACATGGCTCCTATTTAGCTTCAGGGACTCCTATAACATGATGTTCTTATTGCTGCTGCTGCTAAATTTAGTGAGAACTATGCCTGATTGGAATTCTGAATTCATCTAGTTTAGGAAACAATTCTTTTTCTTATATAAATTACTGAATTGTCTTTAGGAAGCAAACAGAGAACCGCTAGTTGTATTTCAGAAAATAGAATTGAGAATAGGTTGTATTTGACTGCTTGACTACTTGTATATCATCTATCTATGCATCTCTAGTTTTCAATCAATTATATATCATCTATCTTCCTAGCATCTACTTATGATCACATTATTGAGATATAATTCAATGCCATAAAATTCATATTTTAAAAGTATACAGTTGAGTGATTTTTGGTATATTCATAGAACTGTGCATCCTTCACTTGTGTCTAATTTTAGAACATTTTAATTAGCTCAAAAATGAACACTGCATTCATTAGCAATCACTCTCAATGTCTTCTTTCCCTGTCTCTTTGCAACCACTATCTATAAGTTCTGCTGCAGATTTGCTTATTATGGGCCCTTCCTGTAAATTAAATCATGTATTATGTGATATATTTTGGAATTGGCTTATATAACTTAACCTAATATATTTATCAAGGTTAATCACGTGGTAAAAAGTCTCAATAATTCACTTTTTGATTGCTAAATAAAATTTCACTGTGTATGTTATGGTCTGAGTCTAGATGTTCCCCCAAAACTTCATGTGGTCATAGGCAGGCTTTTTCTGAAGTGGCTGAATCTCTAGTATGTGACACTGGAATTCATTCATGGTATTTGGTGACTATCTATCTATCTATCTATCTATCTATCTATCTATCTATCTATCCATCTATCTCCTGAGACTGGAATTACAGGATCATGTAGTTCTAAGTTTAACTTTGAAGAACTACTCTTTTTTTTTCCAAAGTGACTGCACCATTTTACATTCCTGCCAGTAGAGCATGAGGACCTTGATTTCTGTATATCATCACAAATATTTATTTTTGCCATCCTCGTAAGTAGGAGTTGGCTTGGATTTTCATTACTCGAATGGCTATAAATTTGCATCATTTGATGTGCTTAATGAGAGTTTTAGATGTTCTTTGAAGAACTATCTGACCAATTTATCCTTTTGCTTACTATATATTTTAAGTTTTTATTTTTGAGTTGTGTGTGTTCTATATTCTAGACTCAAATTACTTACATATAATGCAAGAATAAGACATTTATTTTTGATATCACTATATTTCATAAATTAACAAACTATCATGTTTTCATTAAGTATTAAATACAAGGTCTTCTCTTTTGTATTATATCCATTGTATGACTAACTCAGGAATTAAGAATACAATAGAGGAAGTTGGAGATAACTCTTTTTTTAAAATTAATTTTATTGAGAAACAAATAGCAATGAGAGCTGCAAAACCGATTAGTAGGACAGTTTCAATAATTAATACATTACATATTGTTGTCTTCATAGTAGTTATTCATAGTACAAGATGCAGACATGATATCCTGTCCAAATACTATTAGTACAAATCTTTCTTCTCATTGAATTAAGAGAAAAACAGTTGATATTTTTGTTGTTGTTTTCTTTTTGGCAGAACTGTGGATTGAACTCAGGCCCTTGCTCTTGACAGGCAAGCACTTATTCTACTGAGCCATCTCCATGGCCCCCCAAATGTAGACACTTAAGTAGGATTTCTTTCTTTCTTTTTTTTTTTTTTCTGGCAGTCTCAGTCTGCCATAAGGGCTGGTCTAGGGATCAAACCAAGGTCCCCTGTACCTGACTGGATTTGCCAGAGCAGGTGATTAAACAACTGAGCTAACCCCTGACTTCCCCCCAATAACTCCTAACCTAGTACATACTGTACACCAGTGATGGCAAGCATTTTAGAGCTTTCATTGATACAAAGCACCTGCTGCAGAATGCATGTCATATACTCATCACTACTGCTGCACCATTATAATGTTTTTATCATGTAAATTGTTTGTTACTATACCCTCAGGTTTATCTTTTTTATTATCTGACATGAAATTTTGCTAAAATGCATAACTGAATATACTTTTATATAAAAAATTATTTTATCACCTTGAAGGAGGGAAAGTCTTTCCAATGAAGACTTGTAATCTAGACCCATATACTAAAATATTCATATACTTAGTCACGTAAAAATACACATAGGCCCAGCAAGATAGCTCAGTGAACTAAAGCGTCTGCTTTGGCAGAGCATAGTGGCCAGGTTTCCATCCCCAATCCCCAGCGCGCCAAGCCGGCCCGCCCCTGGGGCGCACTGAAAGGGCGATTGCGACTTCCGCATTTATTAGATTGCTATAGGTGGCCCGCGCCTGACCCGTAGGAGTCCATCTGTGTAGTGAACCCTGTAGACCCTGTATTAAATACATGAAAATAAATAAGTGTAATTTTATGTATGTCAA
>NW_004524848.1:403374-407201 GCF_000260255.1 Octodon degus | reverse complement strand
AACAATAACATTGAAAGATGACATTTCCAGGAAGAGCAAGCAGCGTGTCACCATATGAACACATGCACACCTTCAGTCACTCATAATAGAAATGCAAATGAAGCTGAACTGATACTGTTTTCTGCATTTATTAGATTGCTATAGGTTAGAAAATTTGATAACACAGTGTGCATATTGTCATAGACCTCCTGGCAGGCAATTTGTCAAACTAAATCTAAATGACAGATATAATTGCTTGACCCAAGAATTGTACATCCAGTAATGTATGTTTCTCATATATTCTGCAATCACTCAAAAGAGACAAGTGAAATTATCTATTGCAGAGTATTCATCAAAACAAAGTACTGGCAATAACCTTATAGAACACTGGTTACATAAATACAATACAATATTATTATACAATGTATATTGTCATGTAAAATATAATATACTTAACGTTATAACATTATAATATTGTATGTTATTATACAATACAATATTATACAATGCAATATTGTGCAGCTTTGAAAAAAAATTTATGCCACCTAAATGATGAAAAGATCTCTAGCATAAATTGTAGAATACCATGTTCTTATGTTTTTTACGTGAATGTGTATTTATATTATGTGTTGTGTTTTGTATAAAAGAGGGAAATATCAATATACATTTGTATTTCTTATTTATGTATAAATAAATTTTGAAGGTATATATAATAAGCTACTTATAAAAGTGGTGAATTGGATGAATGGTGGCCAAGAGGGGAGGTAGATTTTTCACCATTGTGTATTAATATTCTTTAGAAATTTGATATATATATTCCAAATTTTTCTTGATTCCTAAAATAAGATACAATTCTTTAGCTATAAATGCTGTAGGGGCTGTGAGGAAAAAGGAACCCTTCTCCACTGTTAGTGGGAGTGAAGACTGGCACAACAACCGCTATGAAAATCAGTGTGGAGATTCCTCAGAAATGTGGGATTGGAGGTTCCATTCAACCCAGCTATTCCCCTCCTGAGTATTTTCCCAGAAGAACTGAAAACATCATACCACAGATTTATGTGCACCCATGTTTATAGCAACACAATTTGTCATAGCTAAATCTTGGAAGCAACCCAAATGTCCAATGCCTGAGGAATGGATAAAAATGATGTGGTATTTTTACATAATGGAATATTCTTCAGCTATAAAAAGGATACATTTGAGGCTTTTATAGGTAAATGGATTCAACTAGAGACTATACTCTTAAGTGAAATAAATCAGACCTGCATATTGTCTCATTAGTGTGAGAACCTGAAAGAGTAAATAAGAGCTGAGGAATAAAATAGATACTGTGCAAAGGGAATGAACCTGTTCAAAAGGAAGGAATTTCTGAGATGAGAAGGACAGAAGGGGGAGTGAGGGAAAGAGATGTATCTATGCATGTAAGCAGAATGGTTTGGATAACTGCAGTGTGGACGCCTGCTGGTTTGTGTAAAGGAGCAGTTAATGCTTTTTTCGGTCTTCTTTTTTCCATGTTTTTCCTTTCTATTTCTTCTTAATTTCTTGTAACTTTTTTCTTCTTTCAATTTTGCATACATATATCTGGTAGCCTAGACAACTTATTTAAGACAGCACTGTGTGCAATAAATACTGTCAAATTCATATTAATTTATTTAGTGAAATTCTCTATCATTTGTAATTTTTCTGTTTTAGTGCTATATTTACTCACTTTAAAAACTAAAAAATCTTTAGTTTTATCTTCTAGATTCCATGGAATTAAGTGAGAGAGAAGTAATACAACAAACATACAATAACTTCAATGTGGAATGACTACAGAAAAACCCATGGACAATATTACTTATCAATAATATACAATACAATATTATTTATCATCTTTTACAGGACCATTTTTTGAATTTAGCAGGCAGAATGTCTGATTAAAAAATCCAAAGACTTAAAAAAATTCAGTGTACTCCACGGAGGGTGACTCATTGTGACAGAAAACACATCCCAGAGATGTCAAGGTAAAGTACATTGTGCAATATTTGTGATGTCTGAGGACCACAATCACATCTTACATTTAAAAGTTTACAAGGAATTCAAATTAGAGCTCTGTCCTCAGCCATTGGACATAGCTTGCCCTTTGTTCTCCTTGCAATGTTGCATATAAAATTTACACACTGTACAGCAAAGGAGCATTCAAAAGAATAACCCTAGAAACAGTAAAATTACTTCTTTTTATAACAGAACATACCCAAGGCAAAATAGGAACAGAAAATCAGCTTTTGTCACCTTCAGAGGCCTACTGACCAATTTTGGAATGACGCAGTCACAAAAAATACTTCCTATTACTGTCTTTGTCTTGTTTAGCAATTTGTCCAGTAGGAACTCTTTGATACAAGTCCACTATCAAACAGATGGTTTCAAACTGTTCTTTTGTTCTTGAAACTGGCAATTATTTTGTCCCTGTCCGCTTGAAGCTTGGACAGGAATGATTGTTTTTTTTCCACAACTATTAAGCACAACATAAATGAACAGAGGAATCATTGACTGGCAACAGACACAAGTGTGGAAATCTCGATTGCACACATTTCTGTGTTGTCCTATAAAGCAGGGTTTCTCTTTATCAGCAAGTGATTTATAAGTGCTGACAGCACCCCTACCCAAACAGCTTGATTTGTAATGACATATTTGATGGTGTTTTCAACTTGTAATATTCACTGCCAGGCTTAAAGTATTATCCTCGTGTTTCAAGTAAACTGCTGAGTTAAAATTTAAACAAGGGTCTCCAGAGCATTGCATCAGAAAGGAAAGTAATACATTTTAAAAAAAATTAATGGACTATGACCCCCCTTATGCCAAAGAAATAAGAGTGGATGAAATCCTGCCTGATTATTATAGCTCTTGCATTCTGATAACTTTGTATAAATATTGATCTAAAAATCTTATTTCATGTACTGTATTTCATATTTACTCATTCATGCATTTAATTACAATAGCAAAACTTAGGCTTGAGTTCCAGTTCTGTTACTCAGAGGCTACTTGAATTTTCTGAGCCTTAGTTTCTTTGATTATGAAATAAAGATAATATCACTTAGCTCAGAGGGATGGTGTGGAGTTTAACTGAAAAATATATGAGAAACCACAGCAGGGAGTACATGGGAGATGCTGATAAATCCCCCTTGTAATTCTCTTGTCAGTTCTGTGTCATGCTCTGCAGGGACACACACACATGCTACGGGAAGCCAAAGGACTTGTCAAAAAAGGAGAGGAGGTGGCAGAGAATCAGGAGGAACAGGAGGTAGGAGGAGGAAAAAGCACATGTACTGAAAGGAAGCAAGAATCTCTCCTTCAACTCCTGCACTTTCCGCACAGTCCAAACCTAACATATTGAAAAGGTAGGCATGGAACAGGAAAGCCTTCAGTCAGCTTTGAAGCTCTTGACGGCCTTCTGACACAGCTGTGCAATACTGAGAAGAGATGGAGCTCCCAACCCTCGGTTATATAGTTCTATAATTCTGTCTTTTCATGCAATAATCTGTGAACATTTGCAAAATAATATTTTAATTTCTCTTTCCTGAAAAGAAGCACTGCTGTATGAAGAACAAATATATTTTGCTTCTGAACCCTGATGTTTTTGTAGTCCAAATCTGTTATGTGGTTCACTGTACTTGAGGCAGAATTATGTGTTCTGCAGTTAAAAGCTTTGGAATCAAACAAAGGGAGACCCAGATCTTGTTCCCTCATATATTAGCCGTGGAACGGCAGACCAGAACCTCAGACAAAATGTCACAGTCTATGAAATGGGCTGTGGGCACCACAGGACTGTAAAGATTAGCTGAGATTTAAATCAGCAGTTAAATTTTCAT
>NW_004524848.1:394054-403219 GCF_000260255.1 Octodon degus | reverse complement strand
TCTCTCTCTCTCTCTCTCTCTCTCTCTCTCTCTCTCTCTCTCTCTCTCTGAGACAGGGTCTTGTAATGCAGTTCAGATTTTCAGATTGGCCTTAAAGTCACTTTGTAGCCCAGACTGGTCTCAAACTTGGAATGATTGTCCTACGTCAGCCTCCCAAGTGCTGGGACTACAGGCCTGGGCCACCATGCCCAGCTGAGAGATGTTATTATTTTATAGTAGTCTGGACATTAGCCTTAGTGCAAGCTTCCAGTTGCTGGCTGTTCTTCCACAGTGTTTTAGCTACAAATTAATGCAAGAAAGTCATTCGATGAATGCTATATGCCAGATGTGAAGAGAGGGAGAAGGGCTTTTAAAATAAAAATTAAGGGTGCAGAAGAAATTATCCATCTTGTATTTCAGTACTATTGATAGGACAAGCACAACAAAAGAACATTTATCACTGTCTTATCTAAATAGACAAGTTCAATTTCCACACCCTCTCAAGGTCAAGTTCAGAAAGTCAGCAGTGGGAGGCTGGGGTTGGAAGCTCGATGTGAACATCAAGAATAGATCAAGAGCACTCACCTTTCTGAAAGCAGGGAGTGAAAGCACAAGAGGCCTTTGTTAATGAGACAGGAAAATCATAGCCTGAAAATGCTGACAATGACATTTCAAAAGGCTCAATCCCTTAGTAATCGGCAAGAACATGTGAAGAAGCAGGGGGGAGAAATTCCCTGAAGTTTTAAAAAGAAGAAAATGATCAAATATCTGCTATATTCGAGAACTTCACCATGCAAGGTTACTTCAGTTCACAGCTCCTGAATGGGGTTACCTCTGCAAAGGGAATGTTAGGCTCCTCCTGCACGGCACTTGCTGCTAATTTGTGACTAACAAATGCCTTGTGATTGACGGCCTAGTGCATCTCCTTCTAGGCAGTAAGCAGCATCCAAATCGAAATTCACTTATAAAATGCCCAAGGGCATAAAACCTGTCACACCTTCAAGGAGAGGTGTCCCTGAGGTTGCAGTGCAAGGGGTGGTAGTGGTGGTGGGGGCTCTGAACTTGGAAGTCAGAACTGCAAGAACCGCTGGAAACAGCCCTTAAGATCTTCATTTTCATTAGCTCCAAGGGCAGACTGGATGGCCTCTCTGCATCTCCCTTCTTTTTGAAAAACTATTATTTCTCCTCCTTTTCCTCTTCTTCTTCCTCCTCTTCTCCCTCTCTCTTCTTTTTCTGTCAATCTGTCTGTCAAAGCCCTGGAAACCTTCATGAGTAACTCTGTCCCTTCCCTCCAGAAGTTTCTCCTGTTTATCCATCATCCTCTTCTTCAATCTCACTTCCCCTTTGTGTGCTCTGAAGCATAAATAAAGTGTCTGTCAGTTTGCCATTTGGGAATTCAGATGATAAAATAAGATTTAGGCACAAACTATATCCCTCTCTAACTATAAAAATAAACTCCCTTCTTACAGTCATCAGGAACCAAATTGCATACGAAGTTAGCACTGGTCCACATTCACAAATCTTAAGAAAAAATATCAGGTAAGTGATTAGGTGGTTAGGCTGGGAAAATTGTCTCTCCTCACTATAGTTGTGGTAGGTTTGCTCTTGTTGTTCTACATCTTTATTTATTGCTGAAGGCATTGAGAAATCTCCATGCTGAGAAAAGGAACAGTCTGCATCCCACATCCGTTCTCCTCCCCACCGAGGCAAGCACACTGGGTCAAGGTATGAAGAACATGGCAAGTGGCCCAGCATGATTTGGAACAAGGAGACGACAGTCTCACAATCACAAAGGGTGTGTGGAGCAGTGGAGACTGGAGTCAGATGCCTGAAATGGCACAGAAACGAACGTGGGTCACACGCACAATGAATAGAAAAAAAGGTAACTGTGTCAAGTTAAATGCCCTTTTCTGTCTTTTGTTAATTAAAAAAAAAAAGCAGAACTAAAAGCACACATGATTTATATTTAAGAATCTTGCCCTTTTCAGAAATAAAATTGTAGCTTTAAAGAATAGGATAGAAACAGATTTTTCAAAATAAAAAAATAAGCACAGAATAAAACAGGAAACCATGCTAACATAAATAAATTGTCCATTTATTGAGGATGTTTCAGCAAGCATGGTTAAAGTGACCTTTAAGCAATCGTACTACAGCCCCAAAAAGACCATGCTAGCAACGGAGAAGGCTTGACGAGCTCCACAAGAATAAAATGCTGAAAGCACGGACTTGGACATCCAGAAACAAAGACTGGGCAGGAGTTGCTTCGCCTGTGCAGCTCTTGAGAGCGTTCTTTGGGCTCCTCCATCAGAGAAGCGCGCTGGGCTTGAGGCTGTCCCGGTCCTGCATGCTAAGTGCAGTCGAATTTCTTCATTGCCCAGATTTGTAAAGAAAGCATCATAAAAACACAGTGGGCCTAAAGTTAGGGTATTTGATCTGTCCCTTCCTTTTTAGCCCTAAGCCTTCTTAAAGACAGCAGCAAAGGTAGTGATCTTGCTCACCCCTGTAAGCCCAGCACTCAGGAGGCTGAGACAGGAGGACCACAGGTTCAAGCACAGCCTGAGCAAGTTAGTAATTTAGCAGCACTTTGTTTTTTGTTTTCCTTTTTGCATTTTAGGGAAGGGTCTACAGGGTGTTCAGGAAAACTACTAGATCCAACTCATAGTCACCTGTTTACAGCCTCCCAAGAGCTGGGATTACAGGTGCAGGCCACCACACCCAGTCTCAGTTGCTGTCTCAGAGTGCCCTGGGGGCGGGGCTGGCACGTCAGGCCTGTGGATCTAAACCCCAGCCCCTGCGCCTGCTTGCCAGCACTTTGTCTTGAAATTAAAAAAAAAAAAAAAAAATTAAAAGAGCCAAGGATGTAGTTCAGTGTGTAGGTCCTGTGTTCAATTTTTCAGTAACGCACACACACAAACACACATGTGGCATGCCGCGACACAATAGACACAGAAACCAAAGGAAGAGTTTGGAGTGCTTTATTAGCTGAGCTCAGCTGCAACACTCCCTCAGACATACTGAGGAGAATGCGTTCTGGGTTGAAACAAAGCACAACCTTTAAGGTGAAAAGGGTGGGGAGAGGCTAGGGGATTCTTTCGAGGTTTAGTCATTGCCCTTTGTTCCCTTACCTAGGAAGGACATTTGGTAACAGTTTAACCCATTCCTCAGAATGCTGAGGAACACTTCCTAATTTGGGCAAGCTGTTAATTCTATGGTCTGGCATAGGTGGGAGATTAGGACTTTACAAAATGAAGGTTATAGAATTTGTTAAAAGTGGAGTTGGTTAAGCCAGTTTATAACAACACACACACACACACACACACACACACACATACACACATGAGTAGGAATACTTTTTTAGTGGAAGTGTTACTTTGTGAGCTTTGGACACAGCTAGATCTTGAGAGATGTCTGCTCTCATTCACAGACAGGAGGCTATAAGCAAAGGATTGTGTGTCTCTGAGCCTGCTGCCTCATCAGTAAGGGAGTAATAATCTCCTAAATTTCCTAGGAATAAGAGTTCATCAGTCACGGAAAGAGATTAGTGTAGCAGATGACAAACAACAAATGATGTATTATAAACTATGTTTTGAATTTACAATGTACAAAGTGTGTGCAACTCTCAACATGCTTAAGTGGCTCTCAGGACAGATGTTTGGAGTTCAAATCTCTGTCATCTCTCAGCTACGTGGCCTGCAGTAGATTATTTATGTTCTCAGTGGGTCAATTTCTCCACTTGAAAATGGGGTCAGCATCATCATAAGCATTGCCAACTTGGGCTGATGGGTGGGGGGGGGACTCAGTTAATATGAGAAGACTTAGTGCCTAACTCTGCAGAAATGCCAGTAGATAAAATACTCAGATCACCTTCTATTTAGAGGCTCAAGGTCACAACACATTTATGCAAAGATATTTAGCAGCCTAAAATGTAATCTCTTGCATTTATTCTAAGGCAGGTCTTACTTCTCTCTTTCCGAGTGTTTGTATTCTGGGCAGGACTCTCAGTACCACCGGATTTGGAGGGGGGCACAGTGACACCTCTGGAAGTGCTTCCTCTACCACCTCACTGGGGACTGGCTCTCAATACATGACTGGCAAAGTTTATCACTGATTAACAGGCATCTTTTCCACATGACATTAGAAACCATGAGATAAAATTAATACCCATTAACTTACTGACATAATAGAGAAAACATATAATGAATATTGTAGCATTTCACACATAGTCTAAGTTCAGGGCTTTAACTAATGACACTCTGATCTTTTTCTCTTGTAATCTTCAAAGATACTTTTGGTTTTCCTTTTTTTTTTTTTTTTTTTTTAAATACTTATTTGATACAGGATCTCACTATGCAGTTTAGACTTGTAGTGAGCCTCCTGTCTCTGTCTCCCCAGGGCAGGGATTACAGGCATGTGCCACCACGCCAAGTTTCAAGGCTGGCACATCAAGTAGTACCAGGGATCGAACTCAGACCCTTGCACTTGCGAGGCAGGCTCTTACACTGCTGAGCTATCTCCCCAGGCCCTCCATTCATCTTAAAATGCACATGACTCACATAAGCCAATAGAATTCCACACCTATGCTCTGATCCTGTTTCCTGATTGAGTTAGAACAGTAAGTTAGCTCAATTTGGTGTAATACAAGACATTGGGTGAAGACCATTGATCTCAGTTATTAGCAAAATACAAGATTAGTGAAATAAAAGGAGATGTTAACACGTGTGATTTTAGATTGATTGTGATTCATAATATTAATCAAAAAGTCAGTGGACTTCTGTGACACAGTTTATATGAATGCACTCAATTGAAATTGTGAAAAGTGACATCAGACTTATACAATAGTTTCTGGTTAGTGGATAATGAAAGAACGTGACATCAGTTTTTATATTACAGAATATCTACACAAGTACTTAACTGTACCCCCCCCCAAACAGATATTACCTTGATCATAATAAATGTGTGAGAATTCATTTTGCTCTTAGTGTTTTTGGGGAAGGAAGAATGTCAGTCTTAATCAGTTGCTTTGATCTCCAAAGTTCTTTTCAGATGTAAAATTCTGACTCTGATTTGTCGAACACCCACATCTTGGAAGGCACTTCACCCAATGATAGCTTCTATGCCAAATGCAGAGTTCTACAGTCTCCCTGGGGATCTTCTCCCCATAATAATGCATGTTATTTCCAATCCCTGGAGTGTTCTCCAAGCAGTCTATTGTGCCATCAATGACAAATGACTCTTTTATTATGAATTTGCTACTGAAATAAAGGTAATTTCTTGAAATATTGCAAATCCCTGTTCACAAATCTTGGGAAAACCTGTTTTGCTGAATCCCTTTCTTCAGTCTACTTTATTATTTAACCTTTAAAAAATTCAGAGCAGTCTTGACATCATCCAGACTGTCAGATTTAAAAAGCAGCATTATGCTTCTTTTAAGAAATATGAAGATACATTGCTTGGTACTCAGTAGGTGCTCACTGAGTAGTCTTTGAATGAAAAATTAATATTTTACTGACCTAGTGGTGAATTGGGGCAATTAGAGGAAAATACTGGAATGGATCAAAAGTGCCATTTGAGGTACTTTAGCTGCAGGAGTCATCACAGTTCATTAACTTGCTGTAAGATGCTCCGCAAATGGAACCTGCTTAATGGAGAGACTATAATTAATTTATATGCTAATTCTGAGTAAGTAGATAAAACTATCAAAGAAAATGAAAGTGCTGATTTTGCTTTCCAAATAAAATAAATGGAAGCTTTTCGTGTTAACCTTGCATTCTTTCAAATAAATGTTTTTAGACTGTTTCTTAGAAGAAACAAAACTACTTCATCTTTAGAGATCCTTTTGATCTTTCATTCCTTAGATATGCCCAGGACATTTTGCTCTCTGGGATTCAGGGTGTGTTGACCATGTGTCAAAGATGCCTGATAACACAGGATGAAATCAGTAGAAATACTTAAATTTCATTTTTATTGATCAGCTGAACAAAAAAGATTGATATGAAAAAGAGAAATTTCAAAATGACTTCCTGGGCTCTCTCACTAGTGTCATGTCTATAACGCTGTCTCCGACACTGCGCAGCAGAGGTCTGCTGCAGACGCAGCCATGGGAGTCCTGGCTCTGCCATGTTCTAGCAGGCCTGGGACACGTTGCCTAATCACCATGCTCTTCATTTCTGTCTTTGTACACTGATCATCTTCATTCCATAGGGTTGTTATGCACATTGGTTGTCATGTACTAGTCTTTAAAACCCTTATTTTATTTTTGACTAAATTTGGACATATAAAAAAGTTGCAAAAGAAGTATAGAAAGTTATCATGTAAGATTTTTAAGCAAATTCTAATTTCCTTTTCTTTCTTTGCAATGTAAATTTGGTCTGTATCTTCTTGTCTTCCTATTTCAACACCAAAACAAAATCTTTTTAAATAAAAAAAAATGTGGTAACCTGAACAACTTGAAGATACATACCATGCATTGTGCAATACAGCAACCATCGTTGAATTCCTATTACTTTGTTTACTGAAATTTTGTGTCATTTCTAATGCTGTTTTTTTAATCACTACTTTATAGTCTTTTGTTGGGCTTTTTAATTATTTTACTTTTTATATAGTCTTTAAAAACAAATAAGCAAGCAAAATTATTAGCACATGCCTGCAGTCCAGTGTTTACATTCCTTGCTTTACTTCCTTGTTGCTGAGCTCTATCTATCATCTATCACCTCTAGCTTTTAAAAATATACTGTAAGTTTTAGAGCCATATTAGGTTTAGCATATTTGAGTGATCAGGTATTTTTCCCTTCCGCCTGTTTTTACAAAGGAAAAATGTCCTTTACTGTCAACATCTGGCGTCAGAGTGAAATACTTGCTCCGATCAATGAAGCGACATTGGCACATCACTATCACTCAAAGGCCACAGGTTACCTTAGAGTGCACTCAGTACTGCGCATTCTATGGGTTTTGACAAATGCACAGTGACATATATATCTACCATTTTAGTATCTTAAAAATATTTTCACCATCCTGAAAATCTTCTCTGCTCTCTTTGTTCATCTCTCTCACTCTTCAGCTCTTAGTACCATTAATCTTGTACTATCTTCATAGTTTTGTATTTTCTAGAACATCTCACTCATTAAACAATACAGCATGTGGCCTTTTCAGATTGGCCTTTCTTTCTTTCTTTCTTTCTTTCTTTCTTTCTTTCTTTCTTTCTTTTTTTTTTCTTTTTTGTATTTTAGGAGAGGATCTACAGGGTTCTCAGGGTCTCACTACTAGATTGGACTTGTAGTGATCTGCCTGCTTATAGCCTCCCAAAAGCTGGGATTACAGGCATGTACCACCATGCCCAGTCTCAATTGCTGTCTCAGCATGTCCTGGGGGCAGGGCCAGCACAGCAAGCCCGGGGACTGAACCTCTGGCCCCTGCATCTGCTTACAGGTGCTTTAATCTGCTGAGCTATTTGGCCAGCCCTCAGATTGCTTTTCATACCTAGTACAGCACTTTCTGCTTATCCATGGTGATAAGACCTGCAGTAGATGCCTGGGAATACAGATAGTGTATATGTGTTGTTTTTCTATGCACATATTCTTTTTAAATTTTTTTATTTTAAAGAAAATTTTTAAAAAACAAGAAAAACCATACAGAATTTCAAAACAAAATGATAGGAAATTAACAATGGTTCTTATACTGCATATTGTTACCTTCAAAGAAGTTGCTCAGATTAGTTTGACAGATAATATAAACACTAACTCTTCCTTTTAATGAACTAATAGATATTAATAGCACTAATACCTTATTTTATATTTCTTTCTTCTCCTTTCCCTGATCTCAGTTTTTCTTTCCTTTTGAGACGTTTATTCTCCTTTAACAATATCTATTGTACCTCTGGATCTTATTCACTCTTTCAGTTGCTTACTCTAGGGAGACAATACAATACTTACACACGCTAGTCTGATTTATTCCAGACTTACAAGTTGTCTTAGTTATTCTTCTATCGCTGCTGGGACAAATACCTGACACTCAAAATGAAGGAAGGAAAGGTTTATTTAGCTCACAGTTACTGGAGGTTTCAGTCCATATTCAGCTGGCTCCAAGGCAGAGCAGCCTACTGCAGAGGGCAACCTTTTATGGCTGTGACAAAGAGCAAGAGAGCAAAGGAGGAGGAGGAGCAGCAGCTCAAGCAGCTAACTTCTCTTCCCACCTTACATTGCATGCAAACTATCTGCCCCAGGGCAGGTGCAGCATCCACACCCACAGTAATCACAAACTACAGAAGCCACCTCAAGACTGCATGAGGCTTTGGGGGAACAACTATACAGAAACCATAACATTCCACCCCTGAAACTCCAAGACTCATGCACATCCCTTTATGCAAAAGACATTCTAGTCCATCTCTATGAGTTGCCAAAGTCCCAACAGTTTCAGCGATGCTGAAAAGTTCAAGTCCCAAGTCTCCTCCAAGATCCAAGGCAAACTCTAAACTGTGAGCCCTTATACAAATGAAAACTTAAACACTTGCAACATTCAAAGGCACAAGATAAACACTGCCATTCCAAAAGGTACACAGAGCAGGATACCAAGCACTGGGACCAACACAAGTCCAAAATCCAGCAGGGCAAACATTAAGTCCTGCAGTTCCATGTGGGACATCCAAAGCATTCTGTGATGAATTGTGAGCTCCAAAGGCCTTACCTGGCTCCACTGCTAGGGCAATCATGGTGGTAGCTCCTATGTTTTCTCTCTTAGGGTGGCTTTGCTCCCTCTTTGTAGTTTCCTTTAGATGATCCACATTCTTGCCTTTTCCAAACTTCTGGGGTTTCCACTGAATAGGCTTCTCTCTCACAGCTTCACACACTGCCCTGTCAGGGGCACACTGCCTGGCCTCCCAGGCCCTCTTCTGAAATCGAGGTGGAAGCCTTCTTAACCTCAGAACTCCTGCATTCTGAATGCACTTAAAACCATCGCCATCAATTGGAAAGATTCTCTCCCTGACTAACTATATATACTGATACCTGCGAACTAAGGAACTGCACTGCAGATGGTAATCTGTAATAGTAGTTTCATGGTTGAATTGCCTGTCATTCTGGTCTTCTGTATAAGGGCTGCTTGTCATGACATGCCAGTTGCTGCTATGATGTCTCTCAGGTAGATGGTTATTCTAAATGAAGGGGGTGGTGAATGAAAGCAAGAGACAGGAAA
>NW_004524848.1:389381-392909 GCF_000260255.1 Octodon degus | reverse complement strand
AAAAAAAACAAACCATTGCCATGTGGATCATGCCAAGGTGTCCTGCCAGCTGGAGCAGTAGCCAGGTTTCCTTCTCTTTTGGCTGTAGGAGTTGAGTGCCTGGGTCAGTGAGCACTCTGACTCTGATTTTGAGAAAGAATTTCTCCATGCTGGCACCATTCTGGAACCTGGTGTGGCTACTGCCCACCGTTCTGGAACATGGGGCTCTGTGGCTTTTCCCTCAAGGCAAAATCCCTGAATTCTGCAGTTCTGAGGTTGCAAAAGGTGGAGGCATGCTACCTCCTGTGATGCCCTCAGGCCATCCTTTCCATTCTCAAGTTCCTTCCCAGTAACAGAGATCCTCTCAACTCCATCTTTGCAGTACACAGCTTTCTTGGTGCTTCCTTTCTGGCCAAACTCACAACACTTTGGCCCATCCTGCTGGGCTCCTTGCTCTTCATTCTCAACATAAATCTGGCTAAAAGCTCCCAGTAACAGCCATGCCACTCCCCTAATATATGACTGCTTTGAAATATCTTTTGAAAGATTAATCAGTCCACCATGCTTAAACTCAGTCTCAGGCAAAGTCTCTGATACAAGTGAAATGCAGACAACTTTTCTGCCAAGTGAAAATACAAATGATCCAGAGTCCAACAGCCAGTGAAGTCCTTCTTTCCAACAGAAACCTCCCCAGCCTGGTCTTCACAGGTTGACTTTCCATCAACTTTCTGGTCTTCTGAGCTCTGACCAGAATCTCCCAAACAGCACAGCCAAAGCTGTTCCAGCTCTTCACAAGTAGGCAACATCTCCAAACCTTTTCTATCTCTTCCCATAAACCATTCCCAAAAACACATAATCCACAAGGTCAGGTTTAACCACAGCAACAACCCCACTCCTGGTACCAAATTCTGTCTTAGTTACTCTTCTATCGCTGCTGGGACAAATACCTGACACTCAAAATGAAGGAAGGAAAGGTTTATTTAGCTCACAGTTACTGTAGGTTTCAGTTCGTATTCAGCTGGCTCCAAGGTAGAGTGGCCCATGGCAGAGGGCAACCTTTTATGGCTGCGGCAAAGAGCAAGAGCACAAGGGAGGAGAAGCAGCAGCTCAGACAGCTAACTTCTCCTCCCACCTTACATTATAACGCAAACTACTTGCGCCAGGCCAAGTGCAACATTCACACCCACAGTAATCAATCACAAACTGCAGAAGCCACCCCAAAACTACATGAGGCTTTGGGGGGACAACTATACGAAGCCATAACACAAGTATGATCTCTAGTTGCATCCATTTACCTATCAGCCTACGAATACATAATTATGTGGCATCTATTTGCCTATAAAAGCCTTGAGTTTATTTTTCTTTACAGCAGAGTAATATTTTATTGTGTAAAAATACCACATATTTTATGCATTTCTTGGTTGATGGACATTTGGGTTGTTTCCAAGATTTAGCTATAACAAATTGTTCTGCTATAAACATGGGTACACATATATTTCTGTAGTATGATGTTTTTAATTCTTCTGGGAAAATACCAGAATAGATGGGTCAAATGGGACCTCTAATCCTAGTATTTTGAGGAATCTCCACATTGATTTCCATAGTAGTTGTACCAGTCTCCATTCCCACCACCAGTGGAGAAAGGTTCCTTTTTTTGTATACCCCCACCATCATTTGTTATTGGTTGATTCTTTGATGATAACCATTCTTCGGTGGTGAGATGGAATCTCAATGTTGCAATTTGCATTTCTTGCATTATTAACAATGTTGAACATATTTTCATATATTTATTTTTCATTTGTATTTCTTCATCTGAGAAGTGTGTATTCCTTTCAGATGGCCATTTTTGGATTGGGACTTTGAATTTTGGAAGCCTGACTTTTTAAGATTCTTTATATATTCCAGATAGAAGTCCTTTGTCTGAGGGACAGTTGGCTAAATATTTTTTAACATTTTCTGGGTTTTCTTTCTACTCTGTTGGTGATTTCTTTCGATGTACAAAACCTTTTTAATAGGATGAGATCCCAGTTGTTGATTCTTTGAAGTATTTCCCATGCAGTTGGTTTTTGTTCATGAACTCTCTGCCTACCTTTCAGTCTTCAATATTTCTGTCTACTTTTTCATTCAGTAGATTTAGTGTTTCTGTTTTAGTATTCAAATATTTAACCCATTTGACTTAAGTTTAGTGCACAGTGATAGACATTGCTCTAATTTTAGCTTTTGGCATGTGGAAAGCCAGTTTTTCTAGCACTATTTATTAAAGGGCTACCATTTTTCCACTGAACATGTTTGGCCCCTTTGTCAAAGATAAGGTGGCTGAGTGTTTGTAGCTGTGTATACCACTTCTAATCTGTTCAATTGATCCTCAGGTCTGCTTTTTTGCCAGTACCATGCTGACTTATCACAGTAGCTTTGTAGTATAGTTTCAAGCCAAGGATTGTAATGTTTCCTCAATTTTCTTTGTTACCCAGATTAACTTTTGCCGTTCTAGATCTATTCTGGTTCAAAATGAATTTTAGAAATGTTTTCACTACATCTGTGAGGTATACTAATGGTATTTTAATTTTTTTTTTTTAGGTTTCTAGAATTCAAGATTTTAATGCTGAATTATTTCCTGAGGTTTTTGTTCTTTGCATGCCAATTATGTTAAAACAATTATGCTTTCAAATAACCATACATGGCCTGGATTTTTATTCCAAATGTGGCTCAAAAAGATGCTGATCATAAACATAACCCAGAAGGGGCTGAGGTTACCCAACTACCCACCAGGTTCCACAGCCAGTTCACAGAAAGTCTCAGTCTGGCTGGAATTGCTTGTCAAAAAATACAGATTTCATGGTTCCACCTGCAGGAATGCCATTTCTTAGCCTCTGACTTCATGTTATTTCTTTTTAAAATAATTTTTGGTATTTTAATTTGGATTGTATTGAACCTGTATAACAATTTTAGGAATATGGACATTTTCACAATGTTGGTTCTTCCTATTCACAAGCAAAGAATATCTTTCTACTTTTTGAAATCCTCTTTGATCTCTTTTTCAGAATACCATAATTTTCACTTATAGATCTACTATTTCCTTTGTTACATTGATTCTTAAATATTTCATTTTTTTGGAGGTTATTGTGAAAGTTGTGATTTCCCTAATATTTTTTTGAGTGTTTTTGTTATTTGTGTACAGAAATGCTATTGATTTTTGAGTGTTGACTTTATCTCCAGGTATGCTACAGAATTTATGAGATGTACAAACATTTTTGGTGAATTTTTTGGGGTCTTCTACATAAAGTATCATGTCTTTTGCAAATAATGATAATTTCACTTCTTCCTTTCTAATCCTTATTCCTTTTGTCTCTCTTGAATAATTGTTGTCTCAGACCAGTGTTTCCAAAACTGTACCGAAAAAGAGTGGATATCCTTGGATATCTTTGTTTTATTCCTGATTTTTAACATCCTTACATTTCAATTTTTGTCTATTTAGTATAATATTCCCTATTGGTTCATCAAAGATGGCTTTTATCAGATTGAGGTACAGATCATGTATTCTGATTTCCT
>NW_004524848.1:386473-389281 GCF_000260255.1 Octodon degus | reverse complement strand
TATGGGCCAGCCAAATAGCTCAGAGTATTAAAGTGCCTGCTTAGGCAGATGCAGGGGCCAGGAGTTCGATCTCCAGGCCTGCCTTGCCAGCACTGCCCCTGGGGCACGCTGAGATGGAAATTGAGACTGGGCATGGTGGCACACACCTGTAATCCCAGCACTTGGGAGGCTGTACACAGGAGGATCACTATGAGTCTGATCTAGTAGTGAGATCCTGAACACCCTGTAGACCCTTCCCTAAAATAAAGAAAAAAAACTTTTTCTATCTTTTTTTTTTCATTAAAATGAATAAAATCCTTTTAGAAAAAGGTAATAAAACAAAAAGAGAGATAAGAACAAAAATTTAAGATTTCTTTAAAGCATGCAGTAATATTCAGCCATTTGTCCAATCTTGCATAACTATATTTGTTAATCTAAGCAACAGAGTTTACAGTAAAAGTGGTAATGTATCATCATTGTTAATTAGCTATTCTTGTTTTGAAAATCTGTAACATATATTGTTTTATGTTATGTGTTTCTGTTTTTCTTATTTTTGCTTTTAAACTTCAAAATAAAAGAAAATTATATGTGCCAGACAAGTGCTTATTCTACTAAGCTATCTCCCCAGGCCGAACAGAAAATTATATGTAAAAAACAAAACAAAAGATTTTTCTGCACCTGTTGAGATGATCATGTGATTTTTCTCTTTGCCTCTTTTGATATGGTGTACTACATTTATTGATTTGAATATATTAAAACATACCTGCATTCATGGGATGAATCACACTTAGTCATGGTGTATAATCTTTTAGATGGTTTTCTGCACTCTGTTTGCTAGTATTGAAGAATTTTGTGTCTATATTCATTAGGGAGATGGGCCTGTAGTTCTCTTTTTTGGTTGAGTCTTTCTCTGGCTTTGGTATCAGAATAATGGTTGCCTCCAGAAATGCATTTGAGAGAATTGCTTCTCTTTTAATTTCATTGAAGAGTATGAGAAGAAATGGTGTTAAACATTCTTAAAATTTCTTATAGAATTCAGCTGTGAATCCATCAGGACTTGGGCTTTTCTTTGTTGGTAAGTTTTCAATTACATTTTCAATTTCATTGACTGATATTGGGTTATTTAGAATTTTTATATTTTCTTGATTCAATTTTGGTAATAAGTATTTGTCTAGGAGTCTGTCCATTTTTTCTGTGTTTTCCATTCTATGAGAGTAAAGATTTTGAAAGTAGCTATTGATGATGCTATGAATTTCTGTAGGATCTGTAGTGATTGAGCCCTTTTTTGTTCCTTAATGTACAAATTTGATTTTTTTCTTTCCTTTTTTCATAAAGTTGGCTAGGGTTTTATCAATTTTATTTGTTCTTTTAAAGAACCAACTCTTCAATTCATCATTTTTTGTATTATTTTCATAGTCTCCATTACCCTAATTTTGTTTTGATATTTATAATTTCTTTCCTTCTCTGGACTTTGGGCTTGACTTGCTCTTTGTTTTCTAGTGATTTCCCTCTTTTCATTCCTTGTTGTATAAATTTGACTTTTTTTCCTTTTTTGGATAAGGTTTGAAGGGGGTTTAATGCTTTTATTCATTCTTTCAAAGAACCAACTGTTTGATTCATTAATTATTTGTATTTTTTAAAAACTACTATTGTGATAATTTCTGCTTTGATCTCTGTAATTTCTCACCTTCTTTAGGCTTTGGGGTTAACTTGTTCTTATTTTTCTAGAAACTTGAGTTGTTGCATAAGTTTGATTACTTGGGCTCATTTTATTTTCTTGATGTGAGAATACACTGCTATACATTTCCCCCTTAAGGTTGCATCCCATAGGTTCCAGTCAGTTGTATCTGCATTTTTGTTTGAATACAAATATTGTTTGATTTCTCCTTTAATTTCATCTGTGAGCCACTGATTATTTAGAAAGGTGTTATTGAATTTCCATGTGTTTGTGGAGTTTTTGCAATTTCTTTTGTCAATCACTTCCAGTTTCATTGCAATATGGTTAGATAATATGCATGGGGTAATTTTAATTCCTTAGCATGTACTGAATAGTGTTATATGTGCTATTATATTGTCTAATTTGGAGAATGACCCATGTGCACTGAGAAGATTATGTATTCTGATGTTGTTGGGTGTAACACTCTGTAATGGCCTAATAAGTCCATTTCTTAACAGGTTTGGTTTAATTCTGTTATTTATTTGATGATATCTTTGCCTAGTTGTTCTATCTTTGTGACTATGGGGTGTTAATGTTCCCCATTACAATTGTGTCATTGCTTGTTTGATTTTTCCTATCTGTTAAAATTTGTCTTACATAGTTGGGAGCTCCTACATTGGGAGCAGTTTTCCCCTAATAAGTATGTAGTGACTTTGTTTAGCACTTTTATTCATTCTTGTTTTGAAGTTCACATTGTCAGCAACCAGAATATCTACCATTCTTTTTTCTGGGTTCCTGTGGCATGGAGTATTGTTTTTCATCTTTTGACTTTCAGTCTGAAATTTTCTTTTTGAGTTAAATGCATTTCTTGCATACAGCATATAGTTAGATTTTGTTTCTTAATCCACTCTGCCAGTCTGCTGCTTTTGATTGGTGAATTGAGGCCGTTTACATTGATGGTTATAACTGATATTTTTTTGCTCTTCTTTGTCATGTTATTTTCCTGCTGTAAGGTTCTGTTGCTTGTTCTGGTTGAAAGTTCTTTTCTGTTCTTTTTCTTGAAGTTGTTGCCATTTTAGTCTCTTTCTAGAATAAGTTTCAGTACTCTTTATAAGGTTGAATTTTGGTTATGAATTTCTTTAGTTATTCTTTGTCATCTAAGTATCTATTTT
>NW_004524848.1:373078-386063 GCF_000260255.1 Octodon degus | reverse complement strand
TATATATATGTCAGATTCTTTTCACTTGCTTGGGAAATTTTCCTCTACTACTCTGCAAATAGTCTTTTTATGTCATTTGTGTTGATTCCTGCTGTTTCATTGATGCCAACAATCTAATCCTGTTCTTTGCCTCATCTTGCATCTGTTGAATTGCTATTTCTTGTTTTCTTGTTATTTTTAAGAGATATTTCCTTTTGTGATCACTAGCTTTATTGTTGTCTTCAAGGTCTGAAAGTCTGTCTCTAGTTTTCTTCAAGCAATTTTTGCAGCTTTCAGTGGAATTTTAAATTCCTTGGATATCTGTTTAAATCTGTTTCATGCATTTTAATTCTTTCCTGTATTGCTCATCTAATATTTTCATCACTTTTTTGCTCCATGATTTTTTTGTCTGTGTTTTTTAGATGTGCTGAGAAATTCTTACATGATTGTTGTCATTTTTTTTAACCTGAGAGATTATTTCTGATCTGATTTCTTCTATAGCCTTATGAAATTGTTTCTTTTCTTCAGTTTCTATCATTTCAGAAATTTTATGTGTATGACTTCCAAATTAGTCTATATCCTTGCCCCTTTGACTTGTTCTTATTGGACTGGAAGTCTGAGATTTTCATTTGCTCCTTCATTTTGACATTTTGGAAGCTCTCAAATTTCAGCAGAACTCAGTGCTGCTCTTGTTATATTTAGAGGATCAGGACATGGCTCACCAAGGCCCCTGAAGCTGTCAAATCTTAGCCTGGCTTCTGCAATTGTTGGGGATATGGATCAAAGCTCAGCAAAGCTCTTGAGGTGGTAGGGCATGTGAAGTCAGGGTCAGATTTGCTCTTATGATGGTGCAAGGGTTGGAAAGGGCTCACTTAGTAAGCCTCTTTCCAGATTACAGCATGGGTGTGTAGCACTGTAGTTGGCATATATGTTTAACCTTCTTTAACTTCCTAGTATCAGTGCTATTAGCTGTATCTTTTGAGCAGAGTTTCCGGTGGAAGTTTTGTGTCAATGATCTGTTATTAGTTGGCAACTGTATAACCTGCCTTTTGCCGTTCTCCTTGGACAAAGAGAGAGGTCACTGATGTCTTCCTGCTTGCATATGTTGAGGAAATTTCTTGTTCACAAGAGTTGTTAACTTTTGGTCAAAGAAAACAATAAAGAAACTCTAATTACAGATCCATCTGACCTCAACTATGGCTATAGACTTACAGGAGAGTTTTCCAGGAGTGCTACCTCACCTTCCTTTTCCAGCAGGATCTGAACTGTATTAATATCCCTATTCTCCACTTTCCTGCGACCTTCCTTAAGCTTCTCAGAATGGAAGAAGTGTAGGTCCTGGGTCGTTTCCTGTAGATCTTGCATATGGGTGATAAGCGTCATTCTCAGCTTTGGAAAATCATTATCTTTGGGGTTCTCCACCTCCACAATACTCCATGGGCAGAAGCAACCTCTGATCTTCTTGCTGTTGACTTCAATCAGCTGGTTGAATCTAACCACAGAGAATGGAATATTGGTCTTAGGAGTCTAGTTTGCTCTTTAAAGTCTTCATCTTCACCTGATTTTGCTTTTTTTTTTTTTTTTTTTTTTTTGTGGAACAGGGGATTGAACTCAGGCCCTTGCACTTGCCAGGGAAGCACTTATTCCACTGTGCCATCTCCCTGGCCCCTAAAGAGTCGGGAGGGGGGCACGAACTGGCAACCTCGTGGTATAGAACCCGGCGTGGAAACTGCTGTGCTAGGTCGCCACCTCTGATTTTGCTTTAGGTAAGTGATAGATTGTGATGTTATGTTCTTCAATTTCAGCTAGAATCCTTCAGTTGCTTGTGTTCCTTGAGTGTGAGTGTTGGCTTTAGCAATGACACGCACAATGTTTACCTTATTATGTACTGCTTTCATAAATGCATCATGTAAAGTCTTCAGCCCATCTCCAAAGGGTGAAGTAAAAGCAGCAGTGCGCCTGTTGTCAATGATGTGACACCTGTTTAAGGTACTCTCATCTTGCAGGTAGGACTCAAGTGGTTCATTGATACAGGAGATGATGGTCTTAAAACAATCCCTACAATTGATAGCATCCTTATAGTCAGGTGTGTTCACTACTGTCAGGCACAGCTTAACCCTGTGTTCTTCAGTCTCCATGGTTTAAGCCTCAGTTTGGACAGTTCTTCCAATATTCTCTGTGGCTCCAGGTATGATTCTTTCAGGATAGAGATCAATCAGAAATAGGCTGTTTATTAGAGTCGGTTCTCCTAGATCTGACTCACTAACTACCATCAGCATGAATTCAAAACCTTTTTTCACTGATTTTCAGTGTACATGATTGGGAATGTTTGCAAATCCAAAGTATCCAGCAGTTTTTGAATTTATAAACTGAATTGGTTTTTGTTTAGACATCTTTCATGTTATTTTTTCTATCTGCCCACCCACTGGAAAGAGGAGCTGACAATCACCAGGAGAGTTTTCCAGAGAAGAAAACCCAAACAGAATGAACCAACCCTGTATCTAGATGCAGTTGAATTGGTTTACTCATAACATCTAAGATTACCTGGGGCTCTTCAGAGGAGCTGGTGATGTCTGTGGACAGGGAGGGGCACTGCAGGTTCTCCTGGACCTCTTCAATCATCAGAGCCGGAAATGAGGGTTCTGGCTGTCCTAGGCTGTCTCTGGGTGTAGGCACACTCAAACTTCCCATACCATGAGTCAGGTGCATTAGCTGCCTCACATACAGCAAGATTCAGAGAAAGGCCTTGTACAGTCTCATGCCCAGTGTCCAGTTCCTCTGCACTTGAAACAGGAGCTCTTTCTTTATCTGTCCCTGGGTTGTTCTTTAGATAAAGGATGTGAGTTTAAACCATTGCTAATACATTTAGCCTTTTTATTTTCTGTCAGCTGGGCCTTGATTGGAGCATGGGTGGCTGTGGACCCATCTGAAGATTTTGTAGCTTATGCCTGTATGTGGGGCTGACTGAGAGATGAAATGTTCCCTTAGTGCTGCTCCCTGCCTGAACGATGGATCTATATTAGTATTCTACTAATATAAAAAAGCTTCTGTTAATTGATCATAAAACAAATCTGTATTTTCCTCTTTACCCTGTAAGACCACTCTGTTGTAATTAATAGACTTTTCAATGGACTCTTTCATCCCCATGTTAAGAGCAGCTAGCATACTAGACAACCTTTCCAGTCCATGCTGAGTGTTACGGTCCCAGTTTGACTCTGTTAAAGGAAAAATAGTTTCCTTTCCCTTTTTTTTTTTTGGCGGAACTGGGGATTGAACTCAGGCCCTTGTGCTTGCCAGAGAAGCACTTATTTCACTGAGCCATCTCCCCAGCCCTTCCTTTCCCTTTTGATGTATATTGTTTATCTGCATAGTTTCTAGCCTTTTGTAGGTTTCTCCATCTTTCATCTGAGGCACAGAAAGTGGCCAAGATGAGTTGGACATCTTGCTCTAAATAAAAACCAAGGCTCAAAGTTTAGAATCCATCAGAAAACTTACTAGGGTCATCTGACAATTGGCTGAGGACTTAGGACTGCCTGAGGAAGCTATTGAGGGAGATGAAGAATGTTGGGTTCCTCTGGGGCACCGGTGTCTAATAGATTCCCTTGGTTGCTTGGAAGGGATGGACTTGGTTTATTGGTCTGAGGATTCTAAGGGGGAGGTTGAGAAGACCTCCTAATGTGGTTATCTTCTTTACAAAAGATCAGCAGGACCAAGATCCCCTTGAAAGACAAATAGTTTTCTTAGAACAGGGCCATTCAGGGTATCTTTATCTTCTTGGGGCCCACCCTAAGGACATTATCATAAAATCGTGAACCTAAAAGCATTTCCCTCCACCTTTCACATTCCAAGTAGAAACACAGTAACTGGAGAATAATGTCATAGACTGATGTAGCATCTCATACCCATCTTTTGCCACCTCCCAGTTCAGAATGAACCCAGGTCATATTGCAGTAGTAGGTAAGCTGTTCTTGTTTTAAATTGTCAGTGTCAAATTTATTCCATTCTTCAAGGATGTGACCAGGCAGTGAAGTCAGTGGAATCTGTGGGGTGAAGAGATCCAAGAGGCTTGCCATTGGCTCAGCTTGGGGCCTATAGAGAGGAGGAGACAACTAGGCCTTTACTCCTTACAGTGATATCATACATGTAAGGAGACCTGAGGTTTTTACAAAACTTTTCTTGTCAGACCCTAACATAGACTAAGCAGACAGCTCTGTCTGAGAGATGCTGTTATCATTAAGTGCAGAAGACAGCCCTCTACTCCATTGGGGGATTTGTCTGCTTTTTTGGACCATTAATTCCTTAGGGACAAGGAAGCTAGATTATCTGTTGCCTGCCTTCTGTAAACTCTTATGAAGTAATGGTAGAACTTTCCCAAGCAAAGTTCTTTTAACCACTTTATTGGAGCCTTCAATAGCTCAACTTGTATTTATTCTAGGTCTCTTGATGACTTAGCTGGTATTTGAAGTCCCTTGATGATTCTACTAAACCAGAAGTGAGACCAAATGGGAAAACATCTCATACATTTACTCTAATGGAAAAGGAGTAAGAACTGGAATGGCTCTTTTTATATACAAACAATTACTTTAGGCTGGGCATGGTGGTGCACTCCTGCCTGTAATCCCAGCACTCCAGTGGCTGAGGCAGGAGGATCATAGTGTTTGAGACTCGCATGTGCTACCAAGTGAGCTCAAGGCCAGCCTGAACTGCATACAAAGCCCTGTCTCAAAAAGACAAAAAGAAACAAAACCAAAACAACAACAACAAAAAAAAACCAGATAAAAACACAATTATTTTAGTTAGGTTTTCAGAATGTTAATTGGTGTTCAGGAATTAGGGACAGGTTTTAATTTATCTGTATTTAAACAATAAAGTACAAAAGCCAGGTGGTGGTGCTTCAGGCAGGCTCTTAGAGCAGCTGAGGCACTATATCTGACAGTAGCTCCAGCAATGAGAGATACAAAGGAAAGCTTCCACTGTGCCTTTTGCTGCTGTGTTCTTCCACAGTAGTCCACACTCATGCTGTAGGGTGTACCTTTTCTTTCTTGCTTTTATTTGGCCCAAAGTCAATCTGCAGAATTCATTTCTTTTCCTGTCTTTTTTTTTTTTTTTTGTGGAACTGGGGATTGAACTCTGGCCCTTGCACTTTCTTTTCCTATCTTTAATAAATATTAAATGTCATTACTGTTTACACGTGTCTTGACCAATACTTTGCTCAGGACAGGAAGAACCTAGAAAATACCTCCAGAAGGAGAATCCAGCACTGCAAAACTTGGTAACATATTTGGCAATTGGTCTGGAGCAGGCTCTTCTAAACACAGGTTTTTTTGTTTTGTTTTGTTTTGTTTTTGTCTGTTTCTTTTTCTCTTTCTAAATTTATTAACTAAAGCCGGAATGGACTGGTTTGGGTTTTTTTCCCCCTTTCTCTCTCTTCCTTAAAAACACCCCAATCCCCTTCTTATCCCTTTGCTCCCCAGGACAGGTTTTCATGTGTCAGAGTGCTTAAATCCTTCTGGTTATTGGAAAGTGCAGGGAAGCAGAGAGTATAAAATTAATGGGGCTCAGAAGCTTTCTCACGGTGTTGGGGGCAGTTTCCTAGTGTATTCCACCACTGGGGTGAGGGAAACACATGGCTTCTGTTTTTCCCAGCCAGTGAGAGGCCCACAAGTCAGCCTCAAGTTTATCCCCACTTTTCCTTCTCTTTTATGTTTTTGTTCACTTGTAGTGTATACAAGCAGTAAGGAATTCCTAGAGAGCCTGTTATTAACAGATTGTTCAGGTTTCATGTGTTAACCTAGAACCTAATAGGCTTTTTTATCATCATGTTTCTGTTCTCCATGATATTTTGCTCAGCTTTCTTGGGAAAATTAGCTACTTGTAAGTTGGTCTCCTGCTTCTTCCTACCCAAGCTTACTGCTTTTGTGCACAAATCCTCCTCATCTGTGCTTTCCTCCTAGATGGCCTTTTATCCTGTTATGATCACTGGTTCACTTTCTCAGGGCTGGTTTCATCCTAATCCACCTCTCTGCCATAATTTGTAATTATTTTGGTTCATCATGTGAGTTTGTCACATGGATTAGCCATCTTGGTTCATCCTGTGTGTCTGCCACATGGCTCTGGCTGTTTGGCAGCCATTTTAGCCATCCAAGTAGGTCACAAGATTCCATCATGCTTGTTTGTCATTTTTTTCGGTTGGCATCATGGTCACTAGGAAATCTCCCCCTGCAAACAAGAGCTAAACCTCCAATTTGAGGTAACATAGGGATCTCTTTCCCTCTCTTTTGAATCAGGTTAGATCTCTCCTTATTTCTTTTAACAGAAATTCAGATAATTTAGAATTGTAAGCTTGATGGCTTGAATAGAATAAAAGAACAGTCAGTAAAACTCAGTTCAAGTGATTGTTTCCCAAAATTGAGCCATCCTTGTGCTTTAAATTTTCTAAGGTTTTCACCATCAGGGTAAATGGTATTTCTCAAGTGATAAGGGAGCCACTAGAGGGCTTCACCCTGACCTTTTAAGATGTGGTACTTTTATATAATGGAGTACTACTCAGCTATAAAGAATGATAAACTTGAAGCCTTCATATTTAAGTGGATGCCCCTTGAAGATATACTTATTAGTGAAATAAACCAGACCCACATCTGTAAATATTGTATTGTCTCCCTAGTATAAGGACTTACAATTCCATATACGGTTAGGTTTCTAAATTTGTTTGCAAAAATATATAAATGCTTATTTCTACTTTTATATAATTATTTTTCCTTCATAATCTGTAAGGACTTAAAGTTCAACGTATCAATATCTGATGGAAAATACCTGTTCCATGATATGCCAAAATGTTTGATATTTAGACAGATAGGGTAAACTGAACTGCATATATTGCAGGTTAATAATTAGCTTCTCTTCTGGAGGCTTAACAACCTAAGTTAGGAGATCAAAATTGGAGAAAAGGAAGGGCTGCATGAAGATCAAATATTTAACCATGAGTTTTTAATTGTCCCACACTATTACTTTCTTACTAGGAAGAGGCTTACTAGAAAAATTACGAGCAATTATTCTATGCTGGCAAAAGGCCAAAGCAGATTTTACGCATTGGGAGTATGCCAAACCATGCTTCCTAAACCCCTCAGGTTATTGTAAAGATGTTTATACCCTAATCCTTCTTGATGTATATAGCCTTAGAAGTTAGCTACTCTTGTGAACAAGGGGCTTCCCAGACCTATGCAGGTAGACATCAGTCACTGTTCTCCAAGACCCTGAAGAGGTGTGACTCACTGATGGAGGTACAGTGGTATCTCAGTTTATGTACTCGATTCTTTCTCCAATTCTGGTTGCAAACTGAGTTGGATAAGAACTGAATCAAATTCAATGGTTAGGATCAACAATGACCCTATGGGAAAATTTGATTTGGTTTTATCTACTTTGTTTGAGGTCAGAATCATGGAGAGAATTGGGTTTGTAAGTTGAGGTGCCACTGTAGCTTTGCTCAAGAAGGGCATCAAAAGGCAGGTAATCCAGTTGCTAGTTTGTAACAGGTCATCCAGGCTAAAGTCCTTCACCAAGGAGCCTAAGCTCAGAAAGCAGAGTTCATAGCTCTTAATTTGGCATTTATATTAGGAACAGGGAAAAATCTAAATATTTGTACAGACTGCAAATATTCCCATGCAGCAGTCTGAAAAGAAATGGGATTCTAATAAGAAATCATGTATAAAACACGAGCATATAATTCTATAACTCTAGAGGCTGTCCATCTTTCCAAGCAGGTCCTTGTCATTCATTGCAAAGATCTCCAAAGAGACATATTAAGGTCTCCTTGGGAAATGAGAAGGCTAACAGAGAAGGAAAAGGGGCCTCCCTGTGGCCCCTCAGGTCCCTAACCTTATTTTCAGTTCCTGAGCAACCATTCTGGTACTTCCTGAAGGGATGCAATAAGAAAGTATAAAAATTCTTCATGGGAAATGATCATTAGAATTTTCATAGGACTAGTAATAAAGCTATCCCTGAGAACCTCTGGAATACTTTAGGTATTCTTTAGAAAGCAAGACTCCAGTATTGCTCCAGGTGCAGATAAGTAGTCACTAATGATCCTAATTCACCACAGCTTAAATGGGCACCTGTATTGAGATTATTTCTTTAATTAGATTTATAATGTGGGCAATCCTGCTAAGGTTCTAGCTCTTAGACTTTCAATAATTTGTCTAACATCCCTCTTCGCCATACTTTCTCTTAAAAGGAAGAATGGATATCTTACCTCTTCTGGTATTTGAGCTTTTCATCCCCAAACTAATAATAAAGTTACATTCTTTTTCCATCAAAAAGACAGCTCAACAGTCACTATTTATTGGAGGGAGGGGAACACCAGGAATCAAACTCAGGACCTCATGCCTTTCAGGTAGGTGCTGTACCTCCGCATTAAATCCCTGGTTCTCCAGTTACTATTTTTTTCATTGTCTTCTGATGGGTTTTTCTTTTGAATCCAGTCAGTGAGTCACAACACCCTAACATGGTATGGCCTACACCCATTTTTAGCATGAAGTATCTATATATGAAGATAAACAATTCTATTCCCTCAGGGTCTCAAAAAGTGTTTGGAGTAGCTAAAGCTGGAAACTATGCGTGTAAGACTAAGCCAGAGAACATGGGAGCTCCTGGAAGCATATAAACAAGCCATTGCAGCTTGTTAACTGATTGCTGGGTAGGGAGATTGAAATTGACATCAACCTCTGGAGGGTACAAATACACTCTACCATTCTTGGGCAGGTTTTTCTCCTCTGCTTAGGAGGCTCTCCATGAAATTCAGCTATTACCTCTTCTCTATTTTTTCCTCATTTTCACCATGATTTCTACCCAGGTACATCGAGAACCCAGCAAGTCCCTACAATAAAGCATTATGGGCATTTGTGCCTTTCATTAGAAATGAGGTGGGAGAATAAGGTGTGGCAAAGCTGGCTGGGGAGGTGGGCATGATCTATGAATGACAACATTCCAGAACACTCAGATGGAACAGTTCCCATAGCTCTGTACATGAATTCAATTAGAGTGCCATCTTCCATTCCTCTCATGAGAACTCAAGCAAGTTTTTGATAGGATGGCATGGACCTGATGTCAGCCAGAGGAGTAGAAGCGACAAAATGGAAGTCATCACTGAGTTCTCAGCCGCTGCATTCTCTCATACATTGGTCTACTCTCCACCTGGAGAAGGTTTTGCCTACTGGCCAAAAATTACTCTGCAGAGCATGGCTGTTGTCCTACCTTGAATAAAGGTAAAACCTTTCCATCTTTTGCACTTGTCTTGACCAGTAACCAGGATCCCTAACACTGGCACTCACTGTGCTCCCCAGTCAAAGTTTTGTGCTTGCTTCCCTGTACTGCCCTAGTGGATGGATTCTATATTAGTCAGATTTCTGCTGCTGTGACAAAATGCTTGAGGTAAACAACATCAAGCAGGAAAGGTATATTTTGGTTCACAGTTTCAAATGTTTCAGTTTCTGGTCAGCTGGCTTGTGGTAGAAATAGGCAGTGGACCTTATGTTAGGAAGAGAGAGGAGGGAGGAAAGAACAAAGGAGAAGAATCTCCATACTGATTTCCATAATGATTGTACCTGCCTGCACTCCCACCCACAGTGCAGAAGGGTTCCTTTTTCCCCACAGCTTCTTCAGCGTTCATTATTGATTGACTTCTTGGTGCTAGCCATTCTTTCTGGCATAAGATGGTATCTCAGCATTGTTCTAATTTGCATCTCTTGAATGACCAGTGATGTTGAACATTTTTAAAATATATTTATTTGGTATTTATATCTCTCCATATGTGAAGTGTATTTTCTTCCCAGATGCCTGGTTTTGAAGTTTGGAGGCCTGGATTTTTTTTAAAATTGTAACTAAATGGATGTAGATAGAGACTATATTGGTAAGTGCAATAAATCAGATCCACATGTGCAAACATCATATTATCTCACTAGTGTGAGAACCTGAAAGAGTAATGAAAATCTAAAGGGTAAACAGACATTGTGAAAGGGAAAGAAATTGTTCCATGGGAAGGAAAAACTGGAATGAGGGAAAGGCAAATGAAAGAAGGGAAAAAGATATATTAAGGTATCTTTGGATACCTGTATTGTCAATTTGGATAACTGTATTGTCAATTTCTTCTGGGTTTTTGAAAGTAGTAGTTATTGTTTAAATTTTTTCTAATCTGAACTTTTTCTTCCTCTTTTGACTTTCTTTTAACTTCTTTGTTGTTGTTTTGTTTTGTTTATCTTTAAACAAATCTTACATGTTTATATACGGTAATCTGAACAATAATTTGAAGATGGCATCATGTAATACAGCAACCATTGTTGAATTCCTATTACTTTGTTTAGTGAAATCTTGTATTGCTTCTAATGCTGTTTTTTTCTATCATTATTTTGTATTCTTTTAAAAAAGAGAATAAAGGAGAGAAGAGAGAGAGATGGAGAAGAGAAGGAGAGAACAGGATGGGGAAGGGGAGGGGAAGGGAGGGGTGGAGAAGGGAGAGGAGTGAAGAGGAGAGGAGAGGAGAGAGAGATAGAGAGAACTATAATACGTTATTGGGCTTCTTGGGTTTTTCCTTCTGTTTGCTCCATCTAGGCACCCAGCCTATTGGTTTTGGGTGTGCCACCCAGGTGTACCCTATCAGTTGCTGCTCTATATTCCATATGCCAATTATCTTGGAAACTCTCTCACAGACACATCCAAAAGTGTCTCAGTCCAATGAGATTAGAAATCAATATCAGATACCCCAAAAATCTTTCTCTGTGCCATGCTGCTTGAGAGGAAGGAGCATTAATGAAGACAGTTCCTGGGCTATGAGGATAATGTGGGTCTAGAGGGTTTGTCCACATACACTGGCTTGTAGGAATGGGCCATTGGATTCTTCCCTGTAGTGGGTTTCAGATTTTTTTTTTCTGTATTTTAGGGAAGGGTCTACAGGGTGTTCAGGGTCTTACTAGTAGATTAGACTCCTAGTGATCTGCCTGTTTATAGCCTCCCAAGATCTGGGATTACAGGCATGTGCCATCATGCCCAGTCTCAATTACTGGGGCAGGGCCAGCATGGCAGGCCCGGGGATTGAAACCCTGACCCCTGTATCTGCTTGCAGGCACTTTAACCCGCTGAGCTATTTGGCTGGCCCTAATCAGATTGATGTGACTACTATTGGGTTCTAAGTCTAAGGCCTGGGCTTCATTCATTTTCCCTTCACCAAGTGGCAGGTGTTTCTCTCCATGCTTCATTGCTTAGATTGAGGCAGGCTAACAGAGAGCAACTCTTTTCCTTCTACTCTTCTCAATTCACTTTTTCTTATTATTACACTAATATGAGGTGCCACAATCTCTTACTATTTCTATTCGTTCTTATAAAAATAGTTTTGTGCATGAATAACTCTTCAAATTGATATCTTTTGCAGAGCTGATCACTGGAGGGTGTTACTCCACTGTCATTTTCCCCACCTCTCCCACTTCTTTTGGCATCTATGAAGTAGAAAATTGATCATATATGTGAGGGCAGGATAAGGCCACAGTGCCTAAAGCAGCCAAGCTACCTCAGTCCAAAAAACATCCTGCCTGGTCAATTTCAGCTATTAGTCACTAGGCAACCTTGTGTCATCTGATTCTAACTTTGCAAAGGTATAAGTAAACACCCCTACTGTTGTTCTTGGGGTCCTCTGCCAATCACACAACAGGCCATCTCCTTACCTAGCTCTTGTTTTCTTGCCTATCTTTTCCTCATTCCTGCTGCTTTTTCTGCCTGAGGTAACCAAGACACCAAGGAGTCCCTACATATTTCCTAGCTTGACATCAGTACAACATTGAATAGTCATGGAGGGAGAGAAGGGCCACTGCACTGCCATGGTGGTGTTATGGCCACTCAGGTTCATCTGCTTAGGTTCCTTTGCTCAAAAGACATCATTTATTTTGGAAAAAAGTAAATAGGATTTGGTAGAAAAGTTAGAGGAAGATGGAGGAGCCCATTTACCTAAAATTACTATCTTTCCATGCCCAGGTACTTTAGGCTTCTTTATAGCAAGAAAAAGTGTGGGGAGAGAGTCCAAGAATCCTAAACCCAGACCTTACCCTCCCTGGACAGATTTCCAGGCTCCACCTCAGAGAGTCCAAGTAGCTTCTCTCAGCAGAGAAGGAACAGATGTTGCTGAGGCTGGAGTACTTTGGAGAAGGAAATGCAATTTTAGCAAATTCAACTAGAGACTCACAGACATCTTCCACTGGGTGGTTCCCAGATTTCAGGTCAAATTACAGGGTTCCTTGCTATGTCTTACATCTAAGTGGAGTTTTAGACTAAAGACTCGAAGAGAGCTAGACTTCTCCTGTCTCTTCGTTAAGAAAAACTGCCAGGCCCAAATGAGCACAGGCACTGGCTTCATCTATATTCCTTCCTCTTTCCTGTGGTGCCATCCCAGCCAAATGAGTTGAGGTTGAAAGCCATATTTTACTATACTGCCTCAGGCAACTACATTAGATTGTTATCTGTAGGAAATGTGTGTGTCTGTGTTGTGTGTGTTTTCTTATCATGTTATGCATCTGCTTAAATCTTTTCCTATCAAAAATGAAATGTTTTGTACAAACACGATTCTTGCAATATGGCTAAGCTGACATGACCTCCTATGAGCTGCCAAGTAGAGATTTAGCTCAGACAAGTTACTTGGCCTGGAGGTAGTTATGTTACTATTTTATCTGCTCACATTGTAAAGCAAACAGAGCACGGTTAACTGTGCACATGAAAAGAATAAAAGGTGACGTTGATAGGACGACTGTTTGGATGTGGCAATCTGAGTCACTACAATGGCTATATGAGCTGGATAATTTCATCTTGATTGCTCGAAACACGCCTGGAGGAAAGGGGTACTGTCATTTAAGTTTACCAAAGAAAGATGTAAGGAATGGTTCTCAAGATGATACAATCTTACCTGGCAGCATGGTGAGTTCACCAGTAAATGACAGCACGTAGAAGCCTGTCTTTCTGACAAAAGGATGTA
>NW_004524848.1:370463-372478 GCF_000260255.1 Octodon degus | reverse complement strand
ATCCAGATTGGGATTAAGATCTTGATTAGATAGCAATTTGTGAAGTATGTTTAACAATCAGTCTGTAATAGATGAGGAAGTAACACTGACTTATTAAAAGTCTCATTGAATATGAAGAAATATTGAAAATTATATTCATCAGAGTTCTGCTCCAGAGACCTTTATATGTAACTGGAAGGAGAACTTGAACACTGTATTCTGTGTTACACTGTAGCAATGAGGTATTGCACATACCAACTGGCTTTTGCACTATGGTCATGGAATGTGCAGGGTTTATTTTGATGAGTGGGCACAAAGTGGAGTTGCTACAGATAATAAGAGAAAGATCAGATTTCAGTAGTGGTGCTTCACTATCTGTTCTCCATGAAGTTTTTGGTATCACCTTCCAATAAATGTTAGACAAAATCTTCATCATACCAGTATTTCTATACATGAAAATAATATACAGGATCCAATGGAAATATAGACAAAGGATATGAATTGGAGGTTCACTGAGCAGAAGCACAGCAGCAAGTACAGACACACAACCACACTGGTCATTAGAGAAATGTGAGCCAGAACCACAGAGATACTTATCACTTACTAAGAGATGAAGTATTAAAATACATGGAGGTTCATTATGCTTTCTCCATAATTTTGGATTTTTTTTCCTGAAACACTCTCACATGGTTGAATTTAAAAAATATTGATTTGAAAGGGTATCTCAGTCTAATTCTGGGTTAACCAGAAAGGTCTCATTTGTCCTGGAACCTTTCATTAATGTCATATTATCAGTTTTCTTGTGTGTATCCATTTTTATTTTTTCAATAAGCACAAGTTTGTAGTACATAATGATCACGTTCATCATGCAGAATTGGCACATGTATCTAACACATCCTACTTCTTTTTTCATCCCTTGCCCCTTCCTCCATCTCTTGATCCTCTTCCTATTTGCAAAATAATTGCTTTTCTTTATCCTATTATCTATCTTTTATTTTGCTCTTTATTTATCAATTTTGAGTTTCTTATATTGGAGAAACCATGTGATATGTAAGGGTTAGATGATGAATGTCAATATTACATCTTAAGGTGTACATATTTTCTTGCAAATGACACATTTACCATTTTTATGGCAGAACAGTACTCCACTGAATATAAATAGCGTATTTATTTATACATTCACATGTTTATGGAAATATAATCCTCTGTCAATATTTAGTTATTGTCTCGGTCTCTCTTCTTTTGATGCTGAGACAAACTACCTGATGCCAAAATTTAAGGTAGGAAAGCTTTATTTAGCTCACGGTTTGTAAAAATTTCAGTCTGTAATTGGTTGGCTCCAAAGCAGAGTGGCACATGGGTAAGGTAAACCACTTGTGGAGGCCGTAAAAGCAATGAGGTAAAGACAAGACTCTTTCTGTCCCTTGTATTGTATGCAGGATACCTGCACTAGGGTGGGTATGGCACTCACACCCTTAAACTTAGCCTGAACTAAACCACACCAATCAGTAGACTGATTTATTAATGACATGCCCTTAATCTCAGCATCACATATTCTACATTCTGTCACCCCTGAAAAAGCTCTATGGCTGCATAAGACTTTGGTTGGCATTTAGACACAAACCATAACCATTATTGAGTGGTGTTGTATCAACATAGACATACATATATCACTATAATAGCACACCCGCAGAAAGATATCTAGAAGGGGGATAGCCGAATTGAATAAAATTTCTAGTTTTAATTTTATGAGGACCTAAAGACCTAAAGGCCAAACAAATGCTAAACGAGTAGCACCTGGGATTGATATTCTAAATAAGTATCAATCACCTGGAAAGACCCAAGTAGTCACTAGCCCAACCCCCAACAGAAAGAGACCCTATCCCCCATTCCAACCCCCAACAGGAAAAGACCCTGTCCCATATGTAATCCCATTGGTTGACAATAGTTTTGTCCCACCTCCTGCCCACCTAAGTGAGTTCCATTCTCTCTACCTTAGCCTCACATGGTTTTACACTATAAAAGTCCCTGGAAGA
>NW_004524848.1:368892-369788 GCF_000260255.1 Octodon degus | reverse complement strand
TCTGTTTTAACATTTAGATATTTGATCCATTTTAACTTGAGTTCAGTAAATAGAGATATTCAAGATCTAGATTCAATCTTCTGCATGTGGATAGCCACATATAGAAAGGCTATCTTTCTTTCAGCTTGTGTTTTTGGCCCCTTTGTCAAAGGTTACAGAGCTGAATGTGTCTAGAGTTACTTCTGAGTCTTCTGCTCCGCTCTGTTGATCGCGTTTGTCTTTGCCAATACCCTGCTCTTTTATTTGCTCATCGTGTCTTTGTAATATAATTTTCAGTCACAGTTGTAATGTGTTCTGCTTTACTTTTTTTGCTTAGAATTGCTTTTGGTTTTCTGGGTCTCTTCATTCCATAAGAATTTCAGAATTATTTTCTTGAGTTCTTTGAGGTATGCACCAGTATTTTGATTTGGATTGCATTAAATCTTATGTCAGTCTGGAAGTATGACCATTTGCCAATATTAATTCTGTCTACCTAAGAACAAGAGATTTCTTTCCATTTTCTGATGTCTTCTTGGATCTTTTTTTTTCAAAATACTGTTATTTTCTTTGTGGATGTCTTTCTTCCCAGTTTCTTTCAGTGAGTTCATTATTGGTGTATAGAAATACTATTAATTTTTGTGTTTTAATCTTGCATGCTTTATTGTATTGAATTTGATTATCAATTTTAGGAATTTTTTGTATATTGTGCATTTTAGGATCATGTTTTCTTTGAATACTAATACTTTAACAACTTCTTTTTCTGTAAATATCCATTTTATTTTTTTCTGTTGCCTAATTGCTCTCATTAATGTTTTAAATATTATATTCAACAAGAGTGATTGCAGTAGATATCCTTATTTTGCTCCTGATTTTAGAGAGAAAGCTGTTAAGTTCTCCATTTAGTATGGTTTTGGCCA
>NW_004524848.1:367837-368757 GCF_000260255.1 Octodon degus | reverse complement strand
TGATCCTCCTGTTTTCAGCCTCCCTAAAGCTGGGATTACAGGCATGCACCACTAACTCTGGACTTTGTGGCTGGCTCACCCTACCCTGGGGGTAGGGCTGGCACAGCATGTGGTGCCAGGGATTGAACCTATGTCCCTACATTTGCCTAAGTAGGCGCTTTAACCCACTGAGCTATCTTGCCAGCCCCTCACCTTTTTCATTTTTAATTGCATTGATTTGAGGCTTTTCTTTTTCTTTTTTTCTAAGACTGGCTAGGGGGTTTTCTATCTTGTTTATTCCTTCAGAGAAACATTTCTTCTATTTATTGATTCCTTGTATTGTTTTTTAGTCTCAATTTTATTAATTTATATCTGATTTTATAATTACTTTCCTTGCATTAGCTTTGCATGTGGATTGTTGTTTTTGTGGGACTTTGAGATATCATTAGGTTATTTATTTGGACACACAATGTTTTTTAGATGTGGGCATTTATAGCTATAAACTTATCTTTTGGGAATGCTTTCATTTTTGTCTCATAAGTACTTATATATTGTACTGGTGTTATCATTTAATTCTAGAAAATATCTAATTTTTTCCTTGATTTCTTCTGTGACCCATTAATTATTCAAGAGAGATTTGTTTAATTTCTTTGTGTTTGAATAATTTCTTTGCTTTCTTTTGCTATTGATTTTTAGTTTTATTGCACTATGATCTGATAATATCTATGGGATCATTTAGATTTTTTTTTTTTCATTTACTGAAGAATACTTTATGGGCTAGCCTGAGGTCATTTTTGAGACAATACTATGTGCTACTGAGAAGAATGCATATTTTGTTGTTGGGTACAACACTGTATAGATATCTATCACAGATATCTTTATACATACCTAATGTTCAAACATTTAGTTCATTTCTGATATTTCTTTGTTGATTTTTTTTT
>NW_004524848.1:355759-366407 GCF_000260255.1 Octodon degus | reverse complement strand
TTAAATGAAAATATATTAAAGATCAAAATAAGTTTTTGTTATTGCAATGCTATATGTTTATAAAATCATTTCACTTTCTTTTGATGTACATGGGGAGATTATATTTGTAGGTCTTTTTGCTATGGCCTGTGAGCCTAAGCCTGCATCTTGCTGAAGTGCAGTGGGTGTAAGTGACTTTTGCTACTTCCAGATGCGGCTATGAGACATCTGTGGGACCTCCCTCTCCATCTTTAACTGTCCATATTTATGGAAATGAAGGACTACGGGATTGTAGAACAACCTCTTGGAAGAAGTATGGGTTTCTGAGTTACTACCTGGAGTAGAGCCAACCAGAAAAGCTTGACAACTAGGATTATCCACATTGGCATTGTGTCATATGCAAGAAACACAACTTTACAGTATTAAGCCAATGAGATTTTGGAATTACATAAAATTAGTCTGTTTTGCTTTATCTAGTAATTTCTTATAGAATAATGTATTTCCTTAGATGTACCAAGAATTTCTTCAAATATGCCAGAAGAGCTATCATTGTATTTAGAATTATTGAACTATTAGCTATACAGTCAAAATAAAAGATTTCAAAGCTAGTGCTAGAAATACCACCTGCTTTGTGAACTGTACATATCTGAGTTTGGCATTAGTATGGATTTTCTGTTTCCTTTGTCATGCTCATGATGAAATGATTCCTGGCAGAGTAGAAGGGTCTTAGCTTACTTTTTCTAACAGTGGTAGCTCACTCAAACACATTTCTGATAAATATGACTTTTAGAATATTTTACCAATAGTCAATCTTGGCTTATATTTGTGAGTGAAAATTCAAGTTTTAGTGTTGTCAATTTGGAGGGACAGATTTGAGCAGATCATAATGGAATTTAGACATTAAAAAGGGAGAGCATTAGCCACCTGAGAAGAGATAGAAACAACTCTCTGGTGATACCCAATAGTCTTTTTTTTTTTTTTTTTTTTTCCCGGGGATTGAACTCAGGACTCTGAGCTTTCCAGGCAAGCACTTATTCTACTGAACTATCTCCCCAGCCCCCAATAGTCTTCTTGATGTGTGAAATTATAACTAAATTTAATCGCTTTACAGCCATGCTTGCCCCACTACTCAATCTCTTTTTATTTATTTATTTTTTGTATTTACAGGGTCTACAAGGTCTCACTAAGTAGGTCCAACTCCTAGTGATTCTCCTGTTTTTGACCTCCCAAGCACTGGGATTACAGGTGCACAACACCATGACCAGTCTCAATTGCAGTCTCAGTGTGCCGGGGGAGGGGGATCAAACCCTGCATGTTGCTCTTTGACTAAGCAGGTGCTTTAGTCCACTGAGCTATCTGGCCAGTTCTCCATCTCTTAATTTCCTTTGTAGTATTTATTACTACTGGATACCTTTATTTTTTGTCTTAAGAAACTCATAACCAAGACTGGGTGTGGTGGTGCATGCCTGTAATCCCAGTGCTTGGGAGGCTGAAAACAGGAGGATCTCTACAAGTCTGATATATGTAGTGAGAGTGAACAGCCTATAGACCCTGTACCAAATACATAAAAAAAGAGAAACTCATAACCAGTTCAGTAATGTTAAATGTGTTTATATTCATATTCATTTTGCAAAGTTGAGACTAAACCCATTAAAAAAATAATTCTCCTTTCTATTTTTGGCAACCCTCTTTAACTCTATTTCAATGACTTTTGATCAAACGGGATAATTTATATAAGTGGAATCAGATAGTATTTGTCTTTTGTGACTTGAGTATTTGACTTAGCATAATGTCAGCATGTGACAGGATTTCCTTCTCTTTGTTAGTTGCATAATTTCCAGTGGATGTGTATATTACATCTTCTTCATCCATTCCTCTGTTAATAGATACTTGGCTTTTTTCTCTCAGCTATTGTGAATGATACTGTAATGCTCATGGGTGTGCATAGCTCTCTTAGTGATTCTGTTGTGATTTCTTTTGGATGTATTTTCAGAGGTGGTATTTACTCACATCTAATATTATCACAAGCCCCCCAGTACACACACTGTTAAAACATGATCCTCAACAGTGTAGCGCCCCTTTTCTGTTTATTGTCATTTTCCCAGTTTCTGACACAAACACTCAAAGTATGCCTGTTGGACAATGGTATGAGTATTTTCTCCTTACTTGATGCTGTTCCTGCCTATTAGAATTCAAGTTCTATAGGGAAGCATTTCTTACCATTTGTTTGGTATTGACCTCAATATAGACAATCATTCTTGGCCTTGGGGAGGCTCTCAATAAATGTTTTAAAAATGAATAAATTAATGCTCTCATATGGTTAGATAACAAAGGAGCAAACTTAAACTCTCAATTATAAGAATTGCATTCTGACTAGTGATAAAATTACAGTACACACAGCACTGTTTTGCTGGATAAAATTAGTACATTTTCAAACTTGCTTTCTAAACTTTAAATTATGAAAATAGTGCAATGAACACCAGTATACCCTTCACCTGAATGTGTCTTCATTATAATTTTCCTTTTCTTTTTATGTTTTTATTTTACTGCAGAATTTGAGTTTGTTGTAGAGATTATGTCACTTCACTTGCAACTACATTAGTTTGTATCTAATCAGAAAAAGGTCATTCCTCTATACAATCACTGTTCAAAACGATACTCCAATAATTTACATTAATGTAATTCTTCTATATAACATAAGGTCCAAATTCCAACTTCCCTAATTGATCTTTATTGGTTACCTTTTTTTCAAATTTAAGATCTGATCAGGAATCAGGAATTGCCTTCACTTGTCTTTAGTCTCCTAAATGTTTCTCATTTTTATTTTTTCTCTTGTATGATTAAGAATTTTTTTCTTTTTCTGGTACTGGGGCTTGAATTCAGGGCCTTGCAATTCTAGGCAGATGCTTATACTGCTGAGCTGTCTCCCTGGCCCAGTAAAGATATTTTTAAAGTATAGGCTTACATGCAGGATCTTAGTTTTGAACAATATCTCAGGGTTTGTCTGACTGAATCTTTATCTTTATTATTATTTTTAATGTATTTGGTACAGGGTCTCACGACACAGCTCCGACTCATAGTGATCCTCCTGTCTCAGTGCTCCTGGGGTTCCAGGGCCAGCACGGCACATGGTATTGGGGATTGAACCCTGGTCCCTGCATCTTTATCCTTATTTTAAGTTTAATCAGTTTTGTAGGAGTATTGCATAATTGGTATTGTGCACTCAGTGCATCCTATTTAGGTCAGTTTGTCCCATATTTAAAAAAATAAAATTAACTCCAGCCTTAAAAAGTGTGAAATTTATAGATCCTCTTCTACTGCTGTGCACAACGCTTACTGGTTATGTCTACAGATTCGGTTGAAAATAAAACTTACACAAAGTTTAGATAGGATAGCTAGTAAATAGGTGTTTTCTTTTGGCAGAAATAAGGCCAGCTGTTTTGCCTTCGTCTCTGGTGGTAGAGAACCTGAAAAGTTTGCAGTGCAAACACGGTGGGTGTTAGGTAAAAGAAAGTAAGCTTGAGATTCGGAGCACTGCAGCAGTTTCTGTCATTATTGTCCTTGAACAAGTTACTTGGATATTTGTCACCTTGTTTTGACTGCAAAGGGATTGAAAAATCATATTTGATGCTCCCCTTATCTCTTTCACCAAGGTATAGGTGCTCTGGACCAAGCAGAAGCTTTTAAAAGGGTGGCAATTTTATAATTTAAGTGAGACATTCAGAAAGCCAACACTCTAGTATTACACAGACTATTTTCATAATTAGCTTAACAGCATTCCCTGGAAGCTCCAATTTCACTGTATTATACATTTACTAAAAAGAAAACAACAGATGAGGTGAGGACAAGCATATCCTCAAGAGCAAATAAAGCACTTCAGAATCTCCCCTGCAATTAAGAATCTATCATCTTAAGTACAATCCTGTAATTAAAATGAAGTCCCTCTTTATTAAGAAAAATTAACTGCTCTTTTATAGGGGTGGTTTATCAGATGAATGGATCAAAACCTATTAGAGCAGATAGTCCCATAGTCCCAAGTGTCAAGGCTTTGGAAAATGGCATTGCTGTTATTATGCTGGTGTCAGTGTAGAAAACAGACATCAAGTACTGTAAGTGAACAAAGTTAAGCATATTTTAACTATCCCTCTCTTGTGCTTAGGTCTACATATCTTTAAAGGATGCAAATAACTCTTAGAGTTTTGTTTCCTCATTGTGTCCACTCAAAGTTGATTATTGACAGAGGATTCTCCTCTCTATGCTGAAAGTTGTTCTCTCATCTTATATTCCAATGGTCTTGAAAGGGACAGATATCCTTCTGGTTGTCTTTTGCTTCCAGGTCTTGTCTATTCTACCACTGTGAAGCTTAGGTCTAGATGGAGCCTTGTAAATTCCTTGCAATGACTTGATATTCTTTTCTTGATTTATTCAAAGTCTTAGGACTAAGGTAACATAGCTACCCAACTGTTATGATTAAACTTTCACAGGAAATGTAGATTATTGCGGGGCCAGTTTCATGGGTGATTCCAATAAACTGACTAAGAAGCATTGCTTTTCTTGTCCTCAACTTTCCTGAGTTATTTCATCCACTCTCATACTTTTAATAGGTAGAAATAGTTCTAATTGCCTATCCAGATGTTTACCAAATTGAAAGCTCCAACTCTTTGCTTTCTGCAGAAGCTCAGACTTTCATATTCAATAGGTTTCTGGGCATTGGTGCTGAGTGAGCAGCAAATTTATTATTGGGAACTTCTAAGGATATTTAGATGACAAATTCCCAGAATTTGTGTTATCAGTGGATTGCTTTAAAATAGCATCTCATTAATAGGCAAACGTATTATGCGGTGAATATTTTACAGACATCCACTGTTCTTTCATAAATAGAGTATTTCTTAGTCACTTTACTCATTCCTTGGATGGAATGCCCAAAATCCACAACTTAAGGAGGGAAGGTTTATTGTGGCTCACAGTTTGGGGAGTGAATTTCAGTTCATAGTTGCTGGCTCCAAGTCAGGGCAGCATGGCAGAGGGTCTTTACACCTAGGAAGTGGAGAGAGAAGAACTTGGCTAGGGAGAGAGGAAAACCCTTTGAGGCCGTGATCTTTGTGACCTGACTCTTCTGGCCAGATCATCCTCTTAAGAGCAAGTCCATGATAACCCCCCATAATCCAATCACGTGCCCCAAACATTACCTGTAAGCACAGAAGGCTCTGGGAGAGCATCTACAATATAAACCACAACAGAGTATGAAAGTTTAATGAGCTCCATGGGCCATAACTTTTGGGATGACATCCTAGGACTGATCCCTAAAGTACTCCCTCAGCTGATGTAGTCTTGATTCTTTAATAACACATGATTAATGAAAGATCAACCAGACTCTATCTCTAAAATGGCTTTACCCTTGTCCCAGGGAAATCTTTTATACATAAAGCATTTTTAGAGCACTAGAAAGAGCAAAGGACTAAGGCTTCAGAATTCTTAACGAACAGGTGGCATGACAATGTTATGCCTGTTTGCTAATTATAGACTTTCCACAGTCAGCCAGCACAGATTGTATTTACCACGGAAGACTAAATGATCTTCTACAGTGTCACCTTGTCATTTTCCCATCAACATATGGTAGCCTGGTTTGTCATCTTCTTGAGTCTGAGAAGTCCCTATGGATATGGTGATAATGCAGTGTGGCAGAAAATATTCTATGTCAGTTCTGGACCTTACCTGGCTTGACAGTTTCTACAAACTGCCATTCTAAAGGAAGCCTAGGCCACATAGAAGAGAGATCCATAGATGTCCTAGCCTTAGCTGAGCCCACAGACAAAGCAAGCATCAAATTCCAGCCATGTGAGTGGCCATTTTGCACGATTAGTCCTATCTGTCCACAGAGTCCCAGCAGATATGACTTTAGGAAAAACCCCAAGAAAGAAACCAGCTGAGATCAGTCCCACCTCAGAACCACAGGCAATAACAATAAAACTGCTTTATAATCCATTGACTCCAGAGTGAGTCTTTGTTATGAGAATTGATAGTCCGGACACTAATAAATGTCCCCCTGGCATAATTTGGTCTAAGACTTGTTTTGCTCATTTCCTGCTGTTAATTGTAGGAAGGCTCTGTCTTAATTGCTTACCTCTAAATATCATTGCTCACTGGAATAAAATAAGAACTAAGCCCAGTATATAACCAAACTGACTTGAGTAGATAAAGTGTTCTAGTGCTAACACAGACTTTCAAATCACAGAAGGTAGATATCAGGACTATGCAATGTGCTCTGTGTAGTAGCAGAGTTGTGATTTCGCATTTTACCACAAGTTGCTGGTACAGACACTACCAAGAATGCAAGAGCCACCAAACCCACATGCTCATAATTTTTTTTTCCTTAGGAACTGGGTATTGAACACAGGCCCTTGTGCTTGCCAAGGAAGCGCTTATTCTACTGAGCCATCTCCCCAACCCTCTCATAATTCTTTTGTCCCAGTGGATAGGTTGTCCATAAGTATTGTTGAAATATTCCATTTACCACACATGCACTTAAGATAAAAGGGAAACAATAAGGGACTACACTAGCCATTGCATTCTTATGTTTATGTTGCTTGCTTACAGTGTCAGAAGAAACCTAAAGAAAAGCAACCTTGAGTGAGTCCAATCCAATATTCTTATCCATCTTTAAACCTGGACCAGGTGGCCAATGCCATATATGCACCTGAGCACTCCACAGGCACCTCAAATGTGTTGTGTCCAAGCTGAGAAGATAATATTTCCTCCTAAACCTACTGTTATTACTAACTTCTGTGTCTCAGTAGGTATTAATCTCATCCACCTGTTCACTAGATTGCTCTTTCTTCCCCATTCACCATATGAAAACAATCCTAGAGGCTCTCTAATAAGACTTGCTGAATATTTTTACGAATATTTTCTCAGTGCACTTTAAGATTCTATTCTTATTATATCAGCATTACCTAGATCTCCTGATGTGTCTTCCACTTCCACTTAGCTAGCAGTGGCTGTGTATGCTGTTTATGTTGGAAATCTGGGTTCGCCTTTCCTTATCTCCAACTGCTGTCCTGAGGCAGTGTAGCAGCCTCCCTGGCCCTTCCTATTGCTTCACCTACCACTGCTGTAGTGTGCACATTCACAGTCCCAGAATGTGTGCCCTGTCCATTACCCTCCATGCTCTTTCTTGCCTCAGTGCCTTCGCTCACACTCTTCCCTTCATTTTATGCCCTTCCCCACTTTGTGTGTTCTCAGTTGGATTAGTTTCTACTGATTCCCTACAATATTATAGCTTCTAAAAGTCCTGATATCTAGGCAACACCCCAGGGCAAATGACAACAGAATGTATGCAAGTGGCTTCCAGGACTTGCTAAATTTTTAAGTTCCCACAGTGACTTCCATGCAGAATCCTGCTTTAGAATCAGATCACTCCTGGACTCTCCAAGGATGCCTTGCCTGATCTGGCCCTCCTGTTCTCTGCAGATTGAAATGCTCTTTTACCATCTCATAATGTTCTGGAACATCTCTATTATTGCACATTCTGCAGTGCATTCTAATGAGCTGTTTACCATTCTGTCCCCTGGAGGATATGTGCTCCTTTAGGGTAGGAGCTGTAGTTTCACTGTGGATTATATTATCAGTATGTGGCTTAGGAGCTGCTAGGCACCAACCACTGAACTACCCTTTCTAAGAGAAAGAATGAATGAGAGAAAAACTAAGCTTATGCTAGTGAATATTTTCACAGTATCCATCAAAAGCTAATGCAAGTGTCATCCTGTTTCATTCTAGCACTATTTTTTGGAAGACCCAAAGTATATAGGCAAACAGCACAGGATTTGGGTACATAAGGTTTGTTTTATGATTTTGGAATGAAGATACTAACACGCTTGTGGAAACATTGTGAGCAGCATCTTTTTTCAAACAGTATGACAGACCCCATGACAGATGCACTCAATAACCTTAAAGGGGAAAATTCTTTTTTTTTTTTTTTCCTATTTGGAAAAAGTCAGTGAGTTGCTCTAGATAGAGAATAAACATATACTTTTGAGAACTGAAAATACTGTATAGAGGGCAATGATAATTTAGGGTAGAATACTGTGTGCAATGTTAATGCTTAACAAATATATAATCATGGAAAACCACACAGGGGCTCCAGGAAAGTTAGTCATTCTATCAAAGATGGAAGAGCTAGGATTTCAACCATGTTTTTCTGGCTCTAACCCATTCTACCTTCCTAATAGGTGAAATAAAAAATATGCGTTGGTGGTAAAAGTTAGGCTGATATGTGTTACCATGTAAATAAAATATAAACTTTTTCTTCTTATTGTGGTATAAAAACAGACACCATGGGGAAAATAATATATGATAATGAGCCTCACATAGGCAGAATTTTTCTTATTGTTTGGAGTTTCGTAACTCTCCTCTATACTATATTTTTTCTTAGAGTGGTTTTAATTTTAAATTTATTTGGATTTACAAAGGAATTATAAGGAATATGCCATTTACAAATGAAGAGGATTGTTGAGCTGAAGGAAAAAAGAAAAAAAAGTGTATTGTTCTTTGTTGAAGATGCTCTATTAGATGGAGTTTGAAGCCACTGCTTTGAAAATTACTTATTTTCCAGTTGTCTCCCTTATATATGTTTCAACACTTCCACTATCCACAGACACCAGGAAGAATGCCTGCCTCTTCAGAGCTGGCATTGTCCTGTTTTTTTCTCTCTCTCTCTTTCTTTTATTTTTTTTGCAGGACAGGGAATTGAACTCGGGCCCTTGCACTTGCCAGGGAAGCGCTTATTCTACTGAGCCATCTCTGGCCCCTCTCCCTTATATATGAGAAATATACATGTTAGTAAACTTCTGGGTTTCTTTTCTCCTTTAATCTACTTTTTTAACAGTGGTCCCTTCCAGCTATAAACAAATGAGGATTATTACCTCACTTCCCCCAAACTTGCAAAGATATACAGAGCATTCCCATATACCTTCACTCAGTTGTACATTAACAATTTCTTCCATATTACATATTCTTGGCACAATCATCAAAACTGGGAAATTAGACAGCAACACTATTTTGTAAACCACAGGTTTAGTTCAGATTTCCTCATTTTTTCTACCACTTTATTTTATTTTATTTTTTCATGACATAGACTTTCTCCAGGACTGGCTGGTAGAGGAAGACATTCCAAGAAAGGAGAAGAAGTACCTGAACAACGAAAATGAGCACAGTCCAGGTACCTGGAAGAAGATATTCAATTAATCCAAATTATTCTTCTAAGAAGTAGAGAATTCCCCATGCTGTTTTCTTTTTTGCCAGTCAGTCCTGCAGGTTGAACATCAAGGAATAAGAGAAGTAGGAAAGAACTCATCAGCATGCTTGCTGCTCTGCTGCATTCTCCTGCTGCTCCAACAGAAATGGACGATCAGGCTGTGAGCGTCTCAGCGCAGGTGCATTCTCAGGGACTTTCCGGCCTTGGTTGGACAGTTCTGGCCTCATGGCAAAATGCCACAAATCAGAGGGAAACATTTTAGTCTGATTTGTGTTTTTCCAAACGACGTTTTCATTTTGCAAAGTATTTAAAGAATCCTGTTATTCTAGACAGCTAAGTTAGGTAGAAATGTTCTAGGCAGACAGGGATGGGCCCTTGAGGAAGTCAGCACAGAAAATGAGAACATGTCACAATGTCTGGAGGTGCATCTGAAGAGGATCAAAGTCACAATGGCCAGATTTACGCACTTCCCCAAGGGATAAGTGGAAGTTGGAGATTATTGGTACCTTCCTTTGAGGTTTTCTGTATATAGTACTATTATCATATTAGGGGTAGGATGGGCCATCCTTCCCCAGGATCTAAGACTAAGTGTAAGACAAGACTAAAGCAAAGTTAATGATGTCATCCATGTACACGTGCTATAGGACCTGCTTCCGATTGGATCAATGTTACTTAAGTGACTATACTTGTAATCTTATTGGTGTATCATAATTTTATCCCATGTTATACCCACCTTTTGATGTTGTTCTACAAAACTTCCTTTGAGAAGTGGGCTTGTTGGTACCCATTTGGGACCCTTCCTCTCAGGAGCTATTCCCTTTATTTTTTGCCATTCCTTTTCCCCAATAAAGTTTCCTACTCTTAACATCTGTTTCTCCTTAGCATGAATTGCTTGAATTGTGGGAATACAAATTCGGTGTATCAGACATCTAGCAGGTTGGGAATTACATTTATTTCCCTGCTATCAGTAGAGATCCTGTATCACTGTGATAACCTGCTCCGTAAAAAAGGATTAAAAGGCATTAAGTTTATCTTAGGCCTCTTTTTACAAAAGGCTTTCAACACAACCTATTAAAAGACATTAAATGCTCATAAAGCTCACAAAGCAATAATACAATTGTCATGATTTCATTAAATCATTATGTCAAATACATTTGAGTCCTTGAGGAAATACAAGTGACAAATATTGTTGAACTTGACCATGTGCTGTTAAGTGAATTCTTTCAAAGAGGAATAGCCAACAGCAAGTCAATCTTTTTTGCTTCTATGGATTTTATGCAATTTGGCCATGTAAATCTACTTTTCCATTTTTCCCTGTTGGTGGATCATCTATGTTTTTAAAAGTGAACCAGGACAATTCCCAATTGATGGGGCTTTTCTGTCTTTTCTTTTTTTTTTTTTTTTTTTTTTTTTTTT
>NW_004524848.1:348000-355659 GCF_000260255.1 Octodon degus | reverse complement strand
TGAACCAGGACAATTCCCAATTGATGGGGCTTTTTTTTTTTTTTTTTTTTTTTTTTTTTTTTTTTGTATTTTATGGAAGGGTCTACAGGGTTTTCAGGGTCTTACTACTAGATTGGACTCACAGTGATGTGCCTATTTACAGCCTCCCAAGAGCTGAGATTATAGGTGCTCCACCATGCCTGTCTCAATTGCTGTCTCAGCATGCCCCACAGGTGGGGCTGGCATGGCAGGCCTGGGGATCAAACTCCCAGCCCCTGTGACTGCTTGCAGGAACTTTAATCTGCTGAGCTATTTGGCTGGCCCTCTGTTTTTTTGAGACAGGGTCCTGCTATGTAGAGTAGAGTGGCCTTGAGCTCCCTTGTGTAGCCCAGTCTGGCCTTGAACTCACAGCTATTCTCATGCTTCAGTCTCCTGAGTTCTAGGATTACAGGCCTGTGCCACTATACCTGAACATTGATAGGACTTTTTGAAAAGGAATTTTTCTTTTTTTTTTGTGGTGAGAGCTTTTAGGGAAGGTTTATTTTATTTTTGGTGCTGAGTACTGAACCCAGGGCTTCCAGCTTGCTAGGCAAGCATTCTACTGCCGAGCTAAATCCCCAGCCCCGAGAGCTTTTAAGATGTACTCTCTCAGCAAATTTCAAATATAAAATGCAGTATATCTAGCTATAGTTACACCTATGCATTCGATTTAGATCCTGAGAACTTACTCATCTTACATGTGAAAGTTGGCACTCTTTTGACCACCTGTCCATATGTCCACCCACTCTTCTCTGATAGCTACCATCCTACTGTCGGTTTCTATGAATTGACATTTCTAGGTCTCATATATAGGTGAAATCAATCCTACAGTAGCTGATATATATATATATATATATATATATATTATATATATATATATATATATATATATATATATATATATGCTATATATATATATATATATATATATATATATATATATATATATATATATATATATATACTATTGATACAGGTATAAAAACTGATTTCAGGTGGGTAACCTCCAAATGATACAGGGAATCTCCAAATGGCATAAGAGAAAAATGATCTCCCAACCTGACCTGGATGAGTTCATGTTCTCTAAAACCGAAGAATGAATTTTAGAAACAAACGGAGGATATGAGCAGAATATATTTATTGAGGGAAAGGAAGCTCCTGTCCAAGAGAAGGACAGGAGGGGGGACTGAGCAGGTTGTTCCCTGGGAAGCTATCTCTTCCAGGGACTTTTATAGAGGAAAACCATGTGGTAAGGTGGGTCTAAGGTGGTGGAGAAGACACGGGAACTGACTTAGGTGGGCATGAGGTGGGATGAAACTACGGTCAACCAATGAGATTACAAGCACCATTGCTCAGGTAAAATTGATTAAATCCAGTATCAAATGGGGAAGCGAGTCACGCAGCAAGCGGGCATGAATACGGGACAGGGTCTCTTCCTGTTGGGGGTTGGGCTAGTGACTTATTTGGGCTCTTTCAAGGTGATTGATACCTATTTAGGATGTCAATCCCTAATGCCCATCCCTAGGGAAGTATGCAGCTGTGTTTCTTCTTTTTGTCTTGGTCTTCAGGTGTGTCCTATACAGGAGTGTCTGCCTCTTCCCAGTTTTAAAGTCATCTTGTCTTCCATCTTGTCTCCTTGGGGGCCTGACCCTGTCTAACTGTCTAGAACATTTCTATCTAATTCTGTTGTCTACAATACTATGATTAGCTTCGACTCTTTGGTTTTAAAATAAAAGGTATGGACATGCTCTGGTTGCAACCCCAATGCAGAGAGGGAGGGGTGGAGGTTCAATGCACCTGTGTTAAGGACAAAGATGTAAAGGTCACTAGGGTCACCATTTCCTGTTGTTGATGGACTGGCAAACTAGCACATTTTTAGTGACATTACTCATAACTGTACTGTGGCTGTTTAAATTGGTAGGAATGATAATGAGAGTAATTTGCAGGTAATTAAGCTTCTCCTTTCCACCTGACAGTTATGCAAACTAGAAGGAGATGAACAGCATAGTCATGTGTTGCTTCAATTAAGCAACATTCCTTGAGGACGCTGAATAACATAGGGAGGTGATTAAAATGTCAGAGGAAAAAGATGAAATCTGTTGTGTTTTAAAAAATAGTTTATTGAGATATAATTTACTCACCATGAAATGCACTTATGTTAAGCCTACAAGTCAGTGAAATTTTAGCATGCTGTAATATTTACATGCTTCTATGATCACCCCCACAATCTACTGTGGAACATATTCATCATTCTAAAAGGAAACTTGGTGCCCATTTACAATTACTCTGGGTCTCACCTCTGATCTTAAGCAACCAGTGATCTGCTTTGTGTATCATCTTTCTAGGACATGTGTATGAACAGAATTTTCCTTTTGAGATTTCCTGTATAAATAAGCCATTATCACATTAGGAGTGGGTGGGCCATCATCCCCCAGCATCTAAGACTAAGTCTAAGATGAGATTAAAACAAATTGAGTAATGTCACCCATGTGCACTTGTTGCGTCTCCTGCTTCTGATTGGATTAACATTACTTAAGTGATAATACTTATAATTCTTTCACTGAACACAATGTCTTCAATTTTTTGCAAATTGACACATATGAACTGTATATATATATATATATATATATATATATATGATGTTCAAATCAAGTTAAATGTATTTATCTCCTTAACATTTTCTGAGCATTATTTTGAGGTTTACCTATGTTGTAGCACTTATCAATAGATCATTCTTTATCATAATGAATAATTACCTATTCTATGTATGTCCCATTTTTGTTTTGTCGCCTATTCACCAGTTGATGAATATAAGAGTTATTCCTAGATTTTGACTGTCTTTTTTTAATTTTTAGGTTAAGAGCAGAATATACTTACTGGGGAAAGAAAGCTCCTGTCTGAGAGAAGGCCATGAGGGGGACCCGAGTGGGTTGTCTCCTGGCTGTTCTTGATAATGTCCTTGACAGTATTTATGTATATGCTTTCCTGTGGACATGTTCTTACTTTCCTTGGGCAGACCCTTAAGAGAAATTGCTATGTCATGTGATAATTCTAGATTTTTTTTTTTAAAGAAACTGAGAAGCTTGTTCCAGTGTGGTTGCAGCATTTTATATACTTACCAGCAATGGGTGAGGCTTTGCCACACTTCTCACTGTTTCATTTTTTATTATACCCACCTCTGCGGATGAAGATGGTATTCATTATGACTTTGATTTATACTTCTCCAATAAACAATAATATCACGCAGTTCTTCTTGTGGACTATTGACTTATTGGTACATGTTCTTTGGTCAAATGTCTATTTAAATCCTTTGCCCATTTTAAAACTGGGTTATTTGCTTATTTCTTTTTCATGTCATCTCAGGGAGAAAAGCACTATTTCAAACTTTATTGTTATTAATCCCTTGCTTTAAAATTATTTTTGTCATGTATTCCAAAATAATAAATTGTTTTGTTTTGATTCTTTTGAGCTTTGTAAAAAGAGGATTTACACTGTATATAGTCTTCAAGGATAGGCTTCTGAATGTTCCTCTAAATTCTATTTTCTTGTTGGGAAAAACAATTGTTTCCCATAATGGTACTTTAAGCAGAAAGTTACCTTTAAGGGAAAAAAACTGAACACAAATGAGAATCTAGAGTTCCTGATTTTGTCTGGAGCATTTAATGGAGTTATTTCAAGTAGACTAAAAGGGGAACAAAAAATGCCCTTTGTATTTATGAACATCAGCTGTTGCACAAGTCAGTATTATGATGTAGAACTATTTACTTCTAAATAGTGCTAGGCTGCTGGGGATTTGTTTTTGTTTTCTTTTTTCAGTTGGTAAGACTAATTTCTGTATTTTTCTGTCTCTTACTCTGAGTCTGTTAATTACATCTCTAATTCTTTTCACTAATTTAAAAAACGCTGTTTCCTATTTGACATAGATTTAGAAAACAGATAATCTGGAATTGTGGTTAGGATTAGATTGAATAGGCTCTGATTAAAAGCACAAGGGATTCCCATGGGGACGAGTTAATGAGTTTGGCAGATGGATTTTATGACATTTATTTTCGTTGCGAGGCCTCTTTTGTCTCCTTCCTTGTTCTCAGCTTTTTCCGAGAAGAAATGTATCAATGTGGTCTTGACAACAGACAGACTGGTGTTGTATCTTTGCTCTGCCCTTTTATTGGCTAACAATAAACTACTCAATTTTTCATTCTCTGAATGGGGATAGGAATGTATTTATTACAGTATGATGTAAAGTAAGATGAAATCTCCACAGCATTAATGAAGCGCAGACATTATTTTAGTAATATATGAACAAGATTGTCAGTGTCAAGTTAAGTTGTTCTTTGGTGACATACGAATGCAGGAAAAATAAAAAGTTGAGATAATAAAGCGAATACTTCATAGTTAGGTGATGCTTGTTAGGACAAGAGAAAGAAGAATCGAGGACATGAATTGGATTAGAGGGAGAAGGCATTCTGGGAAAGCTGGACAAGAAAATCTGAACATTCCTGGTCAAGACAAACTGCTATCAGCTGCTGTACACCATGAGAGTTTTGGAAGGGGGTTGAAGCATAATTCATCTCAGGGCTATCAGACTTGATCTCCCCCATGACCTTATTTTAGTACTTTTTCCTTTGTAGATTTCATTTAAAAAACCCAGTTCATCATGACACTTGATTTATCAGGAAATTAATTAATGTGTGTAGGAAAATGGAATCTGGAGAATTTTTTTTTCTTTTTTTCTACTGAAAGGCTAAACAGGAGATGGGGTTGCAGCAGCAGAGGCTTTATGTGAGAGGTGGAAGCATATGGATTCATGCCCAGCTCTTAACTTGGCCGAGGCCCAAGGGTTTTGTCTGAGCTTAATGAAGAGAGGGCATAATTCCTTTTTCTGTATTCAACAGAGCCTTGCTCAAGTGCCATAAAACTGTAGGATTTATTAGCTCAAGGGTCCTGCAGAATTAGAAAGCTATGAGCTTGGCAGGCATTCTCAGAAGGTGCCTGCAATCAAGGTGAGCATATTTACTATCTCAGATGGATTTGCAGACAGCAAATACTATCTAGAAGACAAGAGGAAGCATATGATTTCATTGGTTCGTTGGCATTTTTTGATATCTCTCCAGAGATTCCAAGAAATAATTATAGGAGATATGGTTATGTAGATTGCTGATAGTTATACAGATGAGGGTGATCAATCAGGGGAGTTTTTGCTTGAATGTTAATGTGAAGTCATTCAAATGCACAGAGAAGAAGAGTTCATGATTTCTTAACTATGTAAATTATTTTTCAAGTGTTTTGATATAGTACAAAATTAATTATAATAATGTATTTATTAATAACTGTATAGTTATGATTAAATTCTTTAGAAATACGTTACTTTGGTTGGTATTTGCATGGTCACTCATGTGGAGGCCATTTTTAGGTCATGGAAACCTTCTATTACATTGTAGAATTGATAAGAACGTGAAGACATTACATTGGGAACAGTGATATAGCTCATATCTTTCTGTTTAAATGTAGATAAATGTCATCTGGAGTGATGAAACCAGTATTAGAACTCAGGTCTTCTTTTTTGACTATATTTTCTGTTCTACTTTTGACATAGAGATTACTACTGGGACAGAGGATAAACAATGTCTGGTCCCTTAATCTGTTATTCATTAAAAGTATGATTTGTGTTTTCTTTTGAAGTAAACAGATACTTAACAGAGGTTTTTGATAAAAATGGTGACTCTTCACTTACGACTTCATATGCCCAGTGGGTCAAATCATTCTCAGCTCTGCATTTGAGCATGTTAGGCATTTAGGGAATGTCTGTCTAAAAGGTAGCTAAGCAAGATTTACTAGCACTAAATTTACCTAGCCTATCTTATCCCCCTTGAGGACTAAGGACACCAAAATGAGAGGAATTTGAGTCATTTTCAGATTCACAAGGACATCTGATTACCAAACTTTACAATTCCATAATCTTTACCTGGACCACCAAATACAAGTCTCCAGTATTGTCCTAAACCAGTAACCTCTTTGGTTCTAAGAAAACATAAAGTCTTCAAACCATCACCTTATGAGGCCTCCTTCCCAAGCTGAAACAGTCGTCTCATGGAATCTGAATTTGTTGGGGGAAATATAACTTTCAATTCTGACACTTCCTGCTGACAAGCCCCTCCCTTTCCTTTGTTGATAAGAAGCAGCTTCACTGCACCCTGTTCTCTAATTTCTCAGGGGAGGCCAAAGGCACCCAGATGTGCAGAGCTGTTTCCAAACTCTGCACCTTTGAGGAATGGCCTTTGTTCTGCTTCTTACCTTTTCCTGCCACAAGCCCTATCTAAAGCTCCCATAACCCAGGGTTAGGGTGCAGACTTTAGAGTGCCAAACTCCTCTGGGCCTGCTAGAGTAATGAGGCTTGGTTCCCTTCACTTCTCAAAGTACCACTCAATCTCTCCACCTCCAGTAAAACTATAATTGCTGTAAAAATTGTCCTTTATATCCCCGGGCCTGCCATGCCAGCCCCACCCCTGGAACGTGCTGAGATGGCCATTGAGATTGGGCATGGTGGCGCACGCCTGTAATCCCAGATCTTTGGGAGACTGAACACAGGCAGATCACTACGAGTCCAATCTACGTAGTGAGACCCTGTACACCCTGTCCTAAACACATAAAACAAAAAAAAAATTATCCTTTTTCTTGGTCAACTTTTTCATTGGTAGAACAAAAAACCTGACGTTCACAAGTTAAAGGAAGAAAGGCTTATTTTGGGTTCCAATTTCAGAAGTTACAGTCCAAGGCCGGCAGCCTGCAGGGCAGAAATAGCTTAGTGGAAGGGTCAGGGTGCAGGAGAGCTGTTCACGTTATGGTGGCCATGAAGCAAAGAGAGAAGGGAAGAGTCAGGAAGGGATTCACCTGCTATATCAGACCCCACTCCCAACAGCACATTTAACAGACTCAGTCTAGTGCCCCCACATCCAAGCTTTTTCCAAAAGTCTGGCTATGTGTGATAATTTTGAAGGTCATTCTTTTTTTTTTTTAATTATTTATTTATTTGAGAGAGAGAGAGAGAGAGAGAGAGAGAGAGAGAGAGAGAGAGTGTGGTGTGTGTGTGTGTGGCCAGCTCAGCCCACCAGGGGGCGGGGCTGGCTGGCATGTGGCGCTGGGGGATCGAACCGCGGTCCCTGATGCTTTGCCAAGCTTGTTCCAAGTAGGTGCTTTAGACCACTGAGCCATCTCTCCAGCCCTGAAGGTCATTCTTGATCTAAAGACTAACATCTCTGAAACCGTGACAATTTCTCTGGAGCTATGAAACCATGTCTGAGATGAAATCAGAACTGAGATGATTGACCAGACCCAAACTCATAATAGCACCCTTGAAACTGTTTCTCTTCTTTTGTGATCAATTTACTCTGATCTTCTTCATCAATGTGAGCCCTTGAAATACTTTCCATATTTTATTTACCTTTGTTACAGAGCTAGCTTGATCTTTGATCTTTGTGATATCCTAAAGCTGAAGTCCCTTATCATTTTCTTAGTTTTCAGTTAAAGTTTTTGCTTATAATTTCATATTAGTGCTTTAGTTTAAATTTCCATCATCCAAACATATAGAGTGATTAGTGAATTGTACAGCAGTGAGCTTTGGTGGCTTGTTGAGAGAGAGAGAGA
>NW_004524848.1:316133-347900 GCF_000260255.1 Octodon degus | reverse complement strand
AGAGAGAGAGAGAGAGAGAGAGAGAGAGAGAGAGAGAGAGATTGCTCAGTGCGCTTGGGTTAGCACTTGGGCCAAAATGTTACCTTGGTCCGTTAAAATGCAAAGCAAACACCCAAGCCTTGCTTACTGCTGTTTAAGCAGTTATGGTACAGACCTTTAAGGAAAGACCAGCACTGGCAGCAAGTTGGAGAAGGCAGAGTAAAGGCTATAGCCACTCATGCAGGAACATTATAAGCTTAGCTGGCACTGATCTCTGGGTCCTACCAGGGACTCAGATATTGTAACCAGCAACAGTAGCAACTTGGCTGTCTTCTAATTTGGGTGCCCTTTGTTTCTTTCTTTTGTCTTGTTGTTCTTCCCAAGACTTCCACATTACATTGAATAAAAATGGTTAAAGTAGGTATCTTTGTTATGTTCTAGATCCTCAGCAAAAAGCTTTCAGTTTTTCTCCATTCAGTATATGAGCTACTGGTTCATTATAATTGGACTTTATTATGTTGAAGTATGTTTCCTTTATACCTGTTTTTTGCGTCATGTTTCTTATGAAGTGATGCTGAATTTTATCAGATGACTTGACTTCTATGTTTCAACAAAGAATGATGAATGGTGAAATTTCAAATTTAAAAAATTTATTTCAGTAAAATAAATTATTAATTATTAATTATCCACAAAATATTGACCCTTGATTTGAATATATTTGTCTCATTGTTCTTGCCATTTTCTGAAGAAATTCTAGAGGTCTTCTTCTTTGAATATTTTTATGAATCATGATAGAAAATAGGATGAATTTGGTGAGTACTGCAGCTAAGTGACATCCAAAGGAAAGGCAGTTCATCAAAATATTATGGTGTGGGGCTGGCAAGATAGCTAAGGGGACTAAGTGTCTGCTTTGGCAAGCACAGGGACCAAGGTTTGATCCGTGGTGGCTTATGCCTGTGATCCCAGCTGCGGGAAGGCTGAAAACAGGAGAATCACTATGAGTCTGAGCTGCATAGTGAGACCCTCTACCAAATACAGAAATGAAAAAATATTATGGTGTGTCCTAGTCTATCTTGTTTACCAAATCTGGCACTGTGTGATCTCTGGCTCTTCCCTAAAGTCATAATAACCACAAAGGGTAAATGTTTTGGGTTGATTCAGGACACAGAAAGCACAATTAAAGACTCTCAGGAGAGATAATTTCCAGAATGGCTGCAAAAGTGGCAAGAACAATGAGACATATGTTTGCAGTGAGGTAGAGTGGAGTGTTGGGAGAGTGGTTAATGGCAGCATGTCTTTACTGTAGTAAAACATTTTTAGCAGTCATGTTTATAAATCATACCTCCTATTACGATGATCACATAAAAGTTTTGTCCTTTATTCTGTTGATGTGGTATATCATGTTTATTGTGTTGTAGCCATTGAACCCTCCTGCGATGAATCACACTTAGCCATGGCCAGTGACGTTTTTAATATGCTGTTGAATGAAAATTGCTATTTGTTCAAAATTTTTCCATCTATGTTCATCTACAATATTTCTTGCAGTTTTGTCTTTTTGATCCAGGGTTTTTCTATGCAGTTCAGGCTGGCCCTGCCTTGAGCTCACTTTGTATCCCATTCTGATCTTGAACTTGTAACCATCTTTCTGCCTCAGCCTCACAAGTACTGAGATTATAGACATGCACCAGAAGTATTGATTTTTTTATACATTCAGTCATGGTATGTTTTTATTTATTTATTTATTTTTAGGGTTTATTTATTTATTTTATTAATAAATATCAAGCTAATTACCATAAGCACAAATCAACAGACCACAAAACATAAAACAAGAAAATTAAGGTATATTTTTAGATATACTATCCATGCAGGATTACAATAAATTTGTTTAAACCTCTTTTTGTCCTACTGTCTTTTTTATTTTGCATTTCTTTTATATATTGGATTTCGAAAATAGAGAAATGATGCAATATTTAAGTCTGTGTCTTCACGACATTATTGTCTCAAATCAAAATAGTTACTCCTGCTTTTTTCTAGTTTCCCATTGCATGGATTATTGTTACCTACCCTTTGATTATTTGATCTATGAGTTTCTTTTTTTTCATAATTTTATTGAGAAATAGCAATGAGACAGTTTCAAATCAAATTGGTAGGACAGTTTCAATAATTAACACATTGAATACATTCTTCATAGTGGTTAATTGCTGTACAAGATGTGGACATGATATCCTATTTACAAACACCATTAGAACAAATCTCTCTTATCATTAAGAGAATGCAACTATATATCTATCCTAACCACTTTGAATACACAGATACAAAATGGACATTCATCTGTATCCCTTCTTTTGTTAAGTTCTGTTATTTGAATATTATAGGTGTGTAAACTCAGCAAAATAGTCTAAAAGAGTCCAGTAGCCCATAATAGTATTGGGTCTTCTGCTTGACTGGCAATGTCAGAAACTGTTGACCTGAGTCCCCTACAGCTCAACATAACAGCCTGGCTTTACTTCTTATATTTTGTTTTATACTTTTCTGCTGGATGGTTAAGACCAAGGTAAAGCAGGACCTATGCAACAAGAGTTGTAGCTTTTGGATCTGATAAGGTCAGTGAAATCCCCTCAGGATTTATCCTGAGATCCTGTACCTCAGATTGTAGAACCTTTGTCAGTGTCAGCCATGTGGATGAGTCATGGCCATTGCTTGGTCAATGTGCTTTCTATGAAAGCCTGAGAGAATGTTTTGTCTCCATGTGACTCTCCTTAGGCACATTCTACATCATCGATCACTTTCCTCTTTGGTCCCATAATATCCTTGATCAGAAAATTTGGGACACTACCGAGTTACATGATGTTACAGTACAAGTTCTCATATGTCCTGAGTCTCAATTGACCTTGAAGGCTAGGGCCAAAATGTTGGCTTTCCTTGCAGCCCTCCTTTTCATCTAATTTTGGTCTGCAAACTGAGGTTGTTAACCATCCAGAAGACAAGCTTATTGTTATTACCATACAACTTAGGCTGTTAAGCTTAACCTCACTATCTGTCTGCACATCAAACATTTTATGCATAACATGGAAGAGGTATTTTTCATCAAATATTGATATGTTGAACTTTACGTCCCTACAGAATATGATAACAAAATTTAAAAATTAGAATGTATTTTAAAAATAGGGATAAAGAATTATATACTTCTTACGTTTACACATAAGTCTAAAAATCTCACCATATACAACCTTGAAGCAGGACAGTCACACCATAGTCCTTTTCCTGTCTCTTGCTTTCATTCACCACCCCCTTCTTTATGGTATGTTTTTTAAATAAAATGATAATTTAATTCATTTAAAATAAAGCTAATATTTGATCAATAAAGTCTTATTATAGCCATTATTTCCTCCTTCCCTCCTTCTTTTTTTCCTTCTTTCTTTGTTCTTTCTTTCTTTCTTTGTTCTTTCTTTGTTCTTTCTTTCTTTCTTTCTTTCTTTCTTTCTTTCTTTCTTTCTTTTGGGTTGATAATTCTTCTAGTATGTTTGGATTCTTGGCTTATAATTTTTGGTTTATTCATTACATATTTTTCCTTATGGTTATTATCAGGCTAATAAAGAATATTTTGTGATCATAGCAAACCATTTTGAAATAATAGCCACTTAATATGATTTTAGACTTAAGAACAGAAAGAAAAAACAAAATATATCAATAAGAAAACTCTCTGCTTGTGCTCTATTCCTTCCTATATAGTGCGTATTATGTATCTCATTTGATATTTTTCTATATTGCTTATCTTAAAATGTTAATGTGCTTCTTATTTTTAATTATTCAGTATTTTACTTTTCACACTAAAGATAGGAATGGTTTATGTACTATGTTCACAATATTATAGCACTCTGAATTCATTTGTGTGATTTCTCACACACAAATGAGTTTTACATAGTTGTATGTTTTCTTATTTACTGATATGCCTTCCTTTCAGTTTATGGACTACTGTTAGCATTTTGTATAAAACATGCTTTGTGGAAATACATTCTCAGCTTTTGCTTGTGTGGGAGTCTCTCTCTTCTTCATTTCTAAAGGACACTCTTGCTCTGTATAGTATTCTCAGTTGTCACTTTTATCAGTACTGTGAAAATTTCATGTCCTTCTCTCCTGATTTTTCAGGTTTCTGTTCAGTAGTGTGTTATTCGTGTGAGCTTGGACACTCCTGTGTGTTGTTTCTTTTCTCTTGCAGCCTTGAAAGTCTTTTCATAATCTCTCACTCTTGAGATCTCAGTTAGATTTGCTTGACTTGAATGTTACAGTTGATCTTTGACCTCCCTTTGCCTGGATCTTTGTATTTTTCTCTAGGTTTGGGGAGTTTTCTGCTATTGTTTCTTTGAGTAAACTATCACTTTGACATTCTTAAATCCATCCGCAACTCTAATAACCCAAAATATTTGCTCTTTTGATACTATACTGTCCCAACATTTTCATAAGCCTTTTTTTGTTTTATTGCGATAGAGTCCCACTATGTAACCTAAGCTGGTCTTGAACTCACAGTCATCTTCCTACTTCAGCCTCCTGAGTACTGGGATTACATGTGTGCACCACAACCTTGGGCTAGTTCTTTTAAGCTTTCTTTATTCTTTTTTATCTTCCAGTTGTTCATTTTCAATAAGTCTTTGACTATTTTCAATTGTCTTTGAGTTCCCTTGTTTTATTTTGTTCGATTTATCCTGCTACTGATGCCCTATATTGCATTTTGTCACTGAATACTGCCTGGTTTGTTTCTGGCACCTTATTTTGAATATTAGATGAGGCCCTGGCTTCCTGAGAGCCCTTGATATTTGTGGGCACGCAGTGTCATTTGGGCATCAAAATATCAGTATTGATTCCTAATCTGGCTTTGTTTGTGCCTTTATTTCCAGAAAATACAAGCTTATCTTATTGTAATTTTTAGCTTATTAGAATCCCACAGGTATATTTATTCTGATCCTCTGGTCACTTTTCCTGTTTCACACTGGATTTGGCATGGGTCAGCTCTTGGTGTATTATTATTCTTTTAGAACTAGAGAGCTAGTCCAAGGCCAAGTTTGTGCTAAGTGAACTGTTGGTATATTGTTCAGAAAGAACCATGGGAAGCAGTCTGTCTCACAAACTTCACCCTGGGGTCAGAATAAGTCCAGATAACCCAAACACTGCAGGATTTTACCCAGCTTTAGCCAGAGTCAACATGAGTTGACCAGCCTCAGGCTCCTATGTCACATCTGTGACTAAGGATGCCACTCACTTGTGTTATGCCCTCAGCTCATGGCCCAAGACCAGCACCACAATGGGGTAGATTCAATGCCAACACTAGTACCTATCATGGGAGTACATGCCTGGTCTATGACTGTTGTAGGCAGCTACAAGTGATTCTGGCTAAAGTAACAATTCAACAGACTGGGCCTACATGTCGTCCCCTGGTACGTGGACTGTTCCAGTGGCTCTATTTGTAGGGGAGCTCTTAGGATCTGCCCAGTGTTAGGTTTTACCATCCCAGTACTAAGTTTTAGGGCAAATTCTTGTGCTTTTAAACCACGTAATTTCCCCTGAAAAATCATACTATGCTGCCCAAGGTTGGAATAGTATCGGTGAAGGTAGTCCTTTGCAGCTTAGACTGATGCTAAGACAATCATACCTGAGTTTCACACCTTCAAGGACTTGTACAGTCTCAGTGGTACACTGGGGACAGATTCACAGCTGGTGGTGATGCAGGACAAAACACAACTCTGTCCCATGGGGATACAGTTCTCTGCCTGATGCTAGGGAAGCTTAGAGCCCTATCTATGAGTACTGGCTTGGTGGCAGTGGTGTAATCTAAAGTTGGGGGTCAAGGGCTGAAGACAGTTACGTGGCCTCTGATTCTAATGCTAAACTGGGTCACACCTGAGTTTCACAGCTGCAGGAGAGTGGCCAGTGTGGGAAAAGGTAGACATGGCCTCATCTAACTGCAAGGCTGAATCACTGCATTATAAACTTAAGTCCATCCTACCAATGCACGGATTTCTGCCTGATGCTAAGTGGGGCTAATCTGTCTTTGAAGTCTGACTTTTGTACCTTTGACTGGGTATTGGATCTCACCACAGCAGGCTTAGAACTGGGCTCTAAGATACAGTCTCATGTAAACTTTCGTGTCCTTCTCCCCAAGGGGTAGAGTCCTCCCCGCTCTGTTACTTGAGGATGCACGAGGGATGACAGCAGTAGTCAATGGCTGGCCTAACTCAGTTTCATCAGGGAGAGAATGAGGGCTTGTGTCCAGCACTGGGTCTCATGACGATGAGCTTGGTTCTGGGTTTCAAGTCCAAGACCTGGACTTCATTCTTCTTTTTCTCATCCAAACAGGAGATGTCTCCTCCCTCAGTGGGCAGCTTAGAGTTGGGGGAAGGGTGGCACAGGTAGCTCTTTTTGTTTTCCCTCCTTCAAAAGTGTATTTTCAGTTGGATATGCTAAAAGTAGGCAGTAAGATTGCTCATCTGACTCACTTAGCTCTTGTGAAGATAGTTGAGTGTGTGGTAGCTGCATTTGGTGTGTCTGTGGGGAGATGACTCTTGGGGGATGTTACATAGCAGCCATCTTGCTCTGTCTTCTGAAGTTTGAAAATTTAATGTGGGAGATTTAAGAACATGGCAGAAACTCCTCCTCCTTCATAAGAGACTTAGGAAACCTGGAAGGAACTTGTTATTCAAATGATTATTTTCCTATCAATTAAGTTGGTGTTTAAGAAAAATGGAATGTTAGGTCATTCCTGCAAATGGCTAGTTTTTAAATAATGATGTGACATGATTAAAACTCTTTGCCATTTTATTTCCTCTTTTATTGGAATTTAGAATTTAATGTTTATCTTTGCCAAATTACCCAAACTATTTTTCTACTATATAGAGAAGTTAATTCAAGAGACAACTCCCAATAAACTGACAAATAGATAATTTATCACAATCTAACATAGTGCATACTTAATAGATATCATTGATTTCTTACCACATTTTCCCAACTGATGCAAAATTAGCAGTTACTGATAATGCAACTATTTCTTTGATTCCAAATTGTAGTGTAAGCCAATCAGAAACTCAACTGCACAGCCTTTTCCTAACTCTGAAAGTTCCTGACACAGCCTTAATTTAAAGATTCCCATTAATGGTTTCATTTGGCAGAATCAAATTTTTATATCTCATACATCTATTTTTGTCTTCTTTGAGACAAGGTTTTTCTGAGTTCAGGCTGTCCTTGAACTCACTTTGTAGCCTAGGCTGGCCTCAAACTTGCAGTGATCCTCCTGCCTCAGCCTTCCAAGCACTGGGATTACAGGAGTGCATCTCCATGCCCAGTTTCCCATATTACTTTTTAAAGGAAACATTTTATCATGCTTTTCAGAAAAATTTCGAAATAGAGTCTTACTGTGTATCCCAGACTGGTTTTAAACTTGTGACCCTCCCTATTCAGCCTCCTGAGTGATGTGATTGCAGGCACGCATCACCATCTCTGGCAACGTTTTATTCTTGCAAGAGGATGAATCCATATATTTTCCTTGTCTTTGAGCCAAGAGAAATAAAAATCCATTGTATTTCTGAGTGCTGTCTTACCTTATTTTGGAGAATGAATGTGATGGAGGGCAGACTGAAGGTTCTGAACACTCCACACCAATGTAGTTATTAGTTTTGCATTCTTTCTTACAAGGCTGTTGATGCTCCTCTGAGTTGGGTTTATATTCATTCCCCTTGAATCTGAGCAGGGCTTGTGACTGTTGCGACTAATGGGGTGCCTCAGAAGGGTGCTCTTTAATGCCTAATTCTAGATTATAAAAAATACTGTAACTTCTATTTCATACTGTGGAGGAGTGTAAGGTTGTGTTTTCATACTACATCCAAAAGAGGTCAATAAGCCTAAATTCCAACATTTTCAGTAAGCCAGCTCATGTTGTGGATAGCATGGATACCAAGTGGGTCACAGGACTCAGACACTAATTCTATTCATGTTGTAGAGACAGATGTCCTCTAAAATCTATAGATTGAATTTTCAGACAGGGAAAAGAGGCAGATTCCTCTCTGGCCTTTTAAAATTAAACAGAGAAAATATTGATTTTTAAGACTCCAATATCCTAAGAATGGAAGTAGAAACTGAAAAAGAAAATTCGAACCCCAGTGACCCTGCCTTTTCCCACAACTAGACCTTTGCTAAACTCAAGACATGTATTGTGAAACAGAACCGCACATAGTTTGACTGTATTTGCCAAAGACAAGGTTTCAAAATACAAGACTGTTATCTCTCAAGAATCTGGGAGAGCATGTTAGAGAGTTTGCTATTCCTGTTGTTTCTTTGCTGTCCACTGACAACAGGGACACTAATGTGATTGGCATGTGCTATGTCAGGGGCACAGTGTTTAAACTGCTTCTGCCTCCATTCCCAATGTACTGAATTTTTTTTTTTCTCTTTAGTTTTTTAAAAATTAATTTTGTTGAGAAACAAATAGCACTGAATTCTTGATGGCTGTCTGAGGACACTCCCTCTCCCCTCTGAGCATAAATAGACACTTCTCTGTGAACTGTTTACTGGCTTATATCACTTCTCCACTCAGTAATATCATGTGATTTGTCTTTGCATTAATAAACATTGAACACTAGTAGCCATGTTTTTCTGCCTTGACATCTGACTTTTTTTGTTATGTATACATTCCAGAGATCATAAATATCATGAATGAACACAACGGGTAGCAATGGGTCTTGAACACTTAATGAGGATGGGGGAATAATTATAAACAGCATTTTGGATCAGATATACTTTCAACTACTGCTTCCAAACATAATTTAGTTAGGAATTCTGGATAAGGGAAGTTTCTCTTTTTACACCCTGTATTATATATCAATCATATCATATTGTATTATTAAAACTATCTTATCTGCTAGGCATATGGCTCAGTGGCTCAATGTTTGCCTGGCAACCACAAAGTCCTGAGATTCCCCATGCCACAAAAAAAAAAAAAAAAAAAAAACCAAATACACAAAACTCCCAACTGTATCTTACCAATTATGTAATTTTTATAAGTACATTAGCTGGTTGATACATAATGGTGGAATTATATGCTGTGATGTTTTTTGCTGTTAATACAAAAGACTACAAATACACAGGGGTCAAATGTACTCTTAGGCATTCTCTACCCTGTACTTTTCTGTTTCTATATTTTATCTTTTGGACTGGCCTCTCTACACGGGGTCAAGGGCTTCATCCTCTGGGCTCCTGTAGTAATGGATAGTCACTCTTTTGGTGCCCTTTTCACATTGGTGTTTGTTGGTTTACATATCCAGGAAGGTTAGATCAGGGGTCAGTCACATCTCTAACACCTATAGTCATACTGAGTCTGATTGGTGCAGATATGGAGTATATGTGTGTCAAGTGAAAGAACAGATCTTTTCATGTCATTGTTTAAATCTATTTTCTGTTCTAGGATTCAGATTCTGGTTGCATCTGATGTATCATAAAAATGTCCCCAGTTATGGGCAGAGCTGCTTATTATACCTTGGAAAGCCCTCAGAAGGTAACATGATCTATTCTGCTTTTTTAAAATTGAGAATTTTATCTTCTAAGTCATCTTTATCAGTTCTGATTTTTTTTTAATTTTTTATTTATTTATGTGTGTGTGTGTGTGTGTGTGTGTGTGTGGCCAGCTCAGCCCACCAGGGGACGGGGCTGGCTGGCATGTGGTGCTGGGAGATTGAACCGCAGTCCCTGTGCTTTGCTAAGCTTGTTCTAAGTAGATGCTTTAGACCACTGAGCCATCTCACCAGCCCCCTGATTTTTTTTTTAATTTCTACTTTTTTCACAAAAAGGAAAGAATTGTTTGTAGTCTTCTTTTCATCTTTACAAACTTATTAGTAGTCTCTTCCTTACCTTTTTGAGTATATATGATAAATAAAATCTGTATGTATTTAAGATGTGTGATGTTATGTTTTGATATATGTGTATTGTGTTTTACAACAACCAAACTTTTTAATGTCACACATATTGATGGGTTTTATTTATCATGATATACCTCCTTTAAAACTAAATAAAAAACTCAATAATAAATGATTATTATAGCTTATGAGTTCATAATTGCTTCAACATCTTGGTCTATTTGTTTGGCTATTGTTACTCAGGTTAGTATCTTTAAACAAGCATTTCAACTTCAAGGGAAAAAAGAAGTTATATCAGGTTTGGATTTGTACATAAAAGGCTGGTGATATAATTAAAAATCTATTTCTTCCAATAGTTTTATTACTCATTTTTAATATTATCAAGGCTTGTTCACATATTTTATGAGCTGAATGTATAAAGTTCATAAAAATTTAACTTATTGGTTAATTATTAAAATGCTTTTCAGGGTAAAAAATCATTTGCCATGATCTCATTTTCTATGAGAGCCAATAAATAACTTTCAGCTAATTTCTTCAAATGGCACATCAAATAATTCCTCAAAACAATGATTTGTTTCATTTTCTCAAGAGAAGGGCAAGTAATTTTATAGTTTCAGTAGGTATTTTCCTTCTGTGCAGATTTGGCATAAAATTATTAATATGAATATGACATTTGCGTAGAGTGTGAATGAATATTTTGATACCTTAATCTGTTTTCTTTCCTTCCTGCTATTATTTACACTATTTAGAGGAAATATGCTTGAATGAGCCTTATTTATGTTTTAGAAATAATTGTTCCTTCTTTTATATTTATTCTGACTCTGACTTGGGAGATTTGTTACCTTAATAATGACATCAAATAATTTTCTAGTAGTTTGAGTTGCAAGAACTCTACAATGGTCCAGAGGAGTATGAATTAGGTCATAAAGAGAAGACCATCTAGCATGCTGAAAACGACCTTTTTGGTCATCACCATCTCAGTACACCGGAGGGCACTCACCCTGACTACTTAGGTGACTGCATGAGAAACAGCAGTTTTGGGTAGGCTTGAGTCTCGATGCCATGACTATTCCCAATTGCACTTAACTTCTCTGCATTTCAGCTTTTTTTAATCTGAAAATTGCTTACATCACAGGGTTACTATGAAGAAAAATAAGATAACATATAAAAGAACCTTAAAACAATGTATAGTATGTACTAAGCACTCAATTTACCTCAGCCATCATTAATTTAATTTAATAGCCTGGAAAATAATATGCAAATGTAATAATCTATATATAATTTAATTGTGAGCAAAGAGGAAGTAATACAAATTTCTCATCTTTTTATGAGGAATATGAGACATAACTTTATGAACTGTCTATTTTATGACATTTTGCTACAAGTTAATACTTATTTTACTCGTTATGGAGTGGCTGAAGCTGAAAATGCTTTGGTCCTAAGAAAAATATCTATCCTGAGACAATTCCAGTCATTAGTTGCTAGGCAACCCTGTGTCTCATGATACTTTGTCAAAAGTATAAAGAAACACTCCTACTATGGTTCCTAAGTTCTTATTCTCCCATCCAGAAAGAGGCCTTCACCAGAGCTCAGCTTTTGTCTCATCTTTATTTTCTGAATCGTCTCACTGTTTTTTCCCTTGAGACTGTCAAGAGCTGTGAAGACTGGCATCACACCAGTAACCTTCTCCTTTACCAAACATGCCTATCTTATAAGAAGGAAACTCTCGTGCACATGGGACTTCCATTACTTACACAAATAATGCAAATTGTATGCAGCATTGTCCTTAAAGTTAGGTGAAAATAAAACTAATAATACTGGAGAGTAAAGGGACATAGATAGAAGCCAGCTCAAAGAGAAATTTATTTGAAGGTTTGTATTTCATCATGAAAAAATTGTGAATCTGTTGTTTGGCTCTGTCATTCAGATTTTAGGAGGAAAGCCCTGGTATTTTTCAAATTGGGAAATTGAACAGAGAGTTATAAAGAGATTATTTGTCAAGCTATAGGTAGGTTTTAAGGTAATCCCAAGATAATAGAACATTTTGCTGGGTCTCTTAGAAGGTTTGGGGTTAGTCATATGACTCTCAGACCCAAAGAGTCCAAGGGTGGGTGGAGCTACCAAACTCCAGTCTATCTAGTAAGATTCCTGGCTTTGATGAACCCTGAGGCCATTATGAGCCATCCAGACAGTAAGAGATCCAGGAAATAGGTGCCCCTAACCTCTTCCTCCTCCTTGCAACACTGCCAGCATATTTCATTGCCAAATACAATAGAACAAGATGAATGATGGGTAAAGCAGAGAAGAGCAAATGACAGACTCTAGCATGAAATGTTTATGTTTGCTTCAATATGAAAAAGTCTTAAGTATGCACCCATTAAAATTATCACTAAATAGTTTAGGAATGTTGGTGCTTCAGGGTGGAAGTGTCTTTGTGTCCTGCTTTGGGTAGTATAGAGATAAGTAAGTCCTTGACTAAAGAGCTGATCTCTGGCAATTTTGAATCCTCATTTCAATGCCATGTTGCTGTGTTAGTTTTCTATTGCCACATAATGAATTAGCTCAATTACCTACCACAGTACAGATTTATTTCCTTTTATAGTGAAGAAGTCTGGGCACAGTGTGGCTTGATACTCTGCTCAGGGTGTGACCTGGATGAAATCCAAGGTGCTGGTCCAGGCTGCTGTTCACATCTGGACTTGTGGGTCACCTTCTAAGCTGACTGGTTGTTGGCAGAATTGACTGCCATGTAATTGTGTGAGCATGTTCCTGTTTACTTTCTAGCAATCATTTGGGGACTGCTTTCAGCTCCCACAGAGAGTGATTCCTGCAGATGTAGTCTCTGCAGGCAGATTGCATCATGTGTGCTAGATTTCTTTCAATCCCAGTTAGCTGCACCCTGTCTCTTTAATTGTTTATTTTCTGGAACCAGTTGGAGAACACAGCCTTTTAAAGAGCTCATGTGGCTATGACAGATCCAGATAATCTCCTTATATTAAGCTCAACAGATTTTGAACTTAAATTACATTTAGCAGTGATAGAATAAACAGAAGAAAGCATCAACATCAATGGCTAAGGCTCTTTGGAGTTCTTTGGGAATTCTGCTTACCACATTGAGGCTGAATAAGTCACAGAGGGCAGGTTATGGAGGGAGTGATGATGTCATTGCTGATCTCTGAAGCTCAGGTAACTTTTGGGTCTCTAGAATTGCATAAGTTGCAAATATAGATGCCTTCAGGGGCTAAACAGGTCACACAGCTCAACCATGGTAATGATATTCTTAGTGAAAACATCTATTTACACTTTGAGGACTAACTGCTTTATTCAATATTGCAAATGTAATCTCAACTCAGAGTTAAAATGCTCAGTCTAATGTAATAATAATGCAAGATTTGTTAAGACAGGGAGTTCTCCCCTTACCACTTGTTACAGTTTTAACAAGGTTTGGGGTTCTCAGAGACACAATCTCCATGGTAAGTCAAGACTTGGTGTGCAGGGTGGCACTGTTAGAAAATGCTGGTAACTTTGGGAAGTGGAACCTTTGTTCTATGGAGGTGTGAAATAGTTCTGCTGTGGCCTCAATGGTGGTGTTCATGTGATGGTTGATATGAAAGCCTCAAGCTTGGTCCTGCCCATTTTCCTCTCCTGTGGATGCTCCTACCACTATGGCTCTCCACAATGCCACACTGAGATGATGCCAGCACCATGTCCCTTACCTCCACAATATGTGAGCAAAATAAATCGTGTTTTCATAAGTAGCCTGTATCAGGTATTATAGTGATGAAAAGCTGATTAACGCAACAGCCCTAGGTGGAGCAGGGAGTAGAACTTCTGATATTTTTCTCTTTCTACATCTATGATTCTTTTTCTGCTAAACAAGCTAGTTGAAGATCAGGGAGGAAATGGAAAAAAGAGGATCTGCAGTCTCTTGTGAGTGTTTCTCACTCTCGACATGGCACATACTTCCCATCTAACCTGCACACTTTGGCTTTCTGTAGGCTCTGTGGAGACCCTCCCTCCAATGCACTCAGGCATCACCAGGGATCTGAAGTTTCAGGTCTCTTAACACTGATGAAGTATTTACTCATGACCTATGGTCATAATCTTTTAGTTCAACTCCTGAGTCTGAAAGGTCTCTGGCAGCAGGAAGCTATAGGATGAGAGATTCGTTAGTGAAGGTTGAATATATTCTCAGTTTATTCACAGTTTATGATGCTCACTTATACAGCTTGACTAATCTCTCTGTTGTATTGCTCATCTTATAAAACTGATTTGTAGGTGTTCTTCCTATTTTCTAGGTTCTAATATTTTGTCAGTTATGAGACTTTTGTCTTAATTGGCATTTGGAATCTTTTATCATATCTAAGTCTTAAATTTTGATGTAGTTAAATTTATCAATTTCATTCCCTCTTTTCCCTTCCTTTTAAAATTTGCTAATATTTTATTAGTATTTAATTTTCTGTTTTAAAACTTATATTTGATGTGACAATGTTAATCAAAATCTTTTTCTAATTCTTATAGACCTGACAACTATAAATACTTGAGTGGATTGTCCTCATATTTTAAACAATACAGGGAAATACTTTTATAGACAAATTTAATGTGTCTCAAAGCTGCATTTCAAATAACTCCTGGTATTTATCCAGATTTATAAAAAGTTTACTAGAAAGAAGAAAACGGCAAAATTCCAGGTTTTTAATAGACAGTGTTCCAGCTATGAAGAGGTAGGAGTAAAAGGAACTGACATTTATTGGCTTCTATCTTTTAATTCCTACAATTTTGCAAAGTAAGAAGTATTGTTACCCTCAGTTTGCAGAGGAATGCACTGAACTTCAAAAAGACAAAATGACTTAGTCAAGGAAGGCAGCTGGATTCAAAGATGAAATCTGAACCCAGAGCCCTCTGTTTCCAAGCATCAGGATTTGTTATTCATCTCTTTAATGACCTGATTTATGTCTCATGTATCTGCCAGTCTACAAGTGGACCAAAGCCAATGTACATTTATATACAGTATCATACAAGGTTGGGTGTATGTGCCCATCAGGATGTTGGACACATAGCCATTATAATTTTTTGTTTCCGCTCATACTTAGAGAACCCTTATAATAAGCAAATAACTTTCCAGCCCTTTAGTAACTCTTGCTTTTAAACACCGGTGATATCTTTGACCATGACATTTTGCTTAGTTTTCCTTTTTAATGTCAGGCCAAATTTATTGCACAGTTTGATTGAGAAGTGTCAAGAGGAACTAAAAAAGGTAGAGGAAAGTATCATTCCTGAGATGCCAACACTCCCACCATAAGTTTCTGCAAGCTCCTTCAGCTTCCACCCTGACAATTTGAATTTCAACTATGTTAGTCCTTCATGCTACATTTAGAAATAGCTACAGAGCATGGTTAATATAGTCATTAGCACTAAAGTTTTTATCACTGTGAGAATCGTATTGAAAAAATTAAATAATGTTGGCACATGAGTTAAGAATGTGTGTGCTGTGGTCAGAATGCTAGTATCCACTTAAAGTTGATGTTGAAATCTTTGCACCCAAGGTGGTGGCATAAAGTGGCAGAGCCTTTGGGAAGAAATTGCTTTACGGTGGTAGAGCCTTAAGAATGGGATTGTGGCCCTTATAAAAGGGACAGAGATATCCTCAGAGATATCCTCACCCATCTACCATATGAGGACATGGCAAGAGAGTAATCTATGAGCAAAGGCAGGGATTTTCCTAGCCTGCTGAGCTGTGAAAAACAAATTTACATCATTTAAAAGCCACCAGTTAAGGATATTTGTGATAGCAGTCTGAACTAAGACTTGTGGTTGATGGAGAGTGATTCTAATGGGGCTTTAAAGAATGCCTTCCTAAACACTATTAGTACAAATCTTTCTTCTCATTGAACTAAGAGAAAGTAGCTACAGATGTCATGTCTTCATCTTGTACTATGAATAAATACTATGAAGACAACAACATGCAATGTATTAATTACTGTAACTGTCCTCCTAACCTGTTTTGAAACTATCTCATTGCTCTTTCTTTATCAATAAAATTATTTTTTTTTTAAAAAGAATGCCTTCCTAAGAAACAGGGGCTTTGAGCTTACAATCAGCCCAGTAAAGTCACGCCATGCCAAGAAGGCTGGTCTTCCATGTACTACACAACACTGAAGATGTGGATTTCTGAGAACTGTTGGCTAGAAATGGTGCCTAGGAATACTGATGCCGTGGGTGCGATGTGAACAGCTATGGAAGAAAGCAAACCAGCTCTGCCCCACCAAGGACCACTGCCTGATCAGCCTTTCTCGGAATGGTTTGGGGAAATACATGCTGTTTAAGTTTTTCATTTTGCCAGGAGTGAATGTCTAGTTAGGTGAGGACAGCATTGGGTACCACTTAAGGTTCAAATTGGCTCCATGTACACATTACCTGGAGGGAGAACATGGCTTCTGCATGTTTTGAAACATTAATTATTTTACCTTGTTACTGGCAATTAAACCCAAGCTGTTTGTATCCAGCTCAACCATCAGAAAGTTTTAGGTATTTTTTTTTTTTTTAATTTTGAGACAAGGTCTTTTCAAAATCCCCACGAGGAACTCAAATCTAGGATTCTCCTGATTCAGCCTTCCAGTGCTGGACTTACAGGCCTGGGCTACTAAGTCCAGCTTCTAAGCCCCCCTCCCATTTAAAAAGATTTTTAACATTGTTAATAAACCTAAAATCTTAAAAAGGAACCAAAGTACACTGTTAGGTGATTTTTTTGTTTTGTTTTGTTTTTTGTTTTTATGTATTTGGTATAGGGTCTCACTATGCAGCTCAGACTCATAGTGCTTCTCCTGTTTTTAGCCTCCCCAGTGCTGGGATTACAGGTGTGCCACAGCTCTGGGAGTCAGTTACTGGCTCAGTGAGTCTAGGGGTCGGGCTGGCACAGCATGTGGGACCAGGGATCGAACCCTGGTCCCTATGCTTGTCTAAGCAGGCGCTTAGTCTGCTGAGCTGTCTCACTGGCCCTGTGTTAGTTTTCTTAATGGTCAAACCAGAATGAAGAACATGGTTGGAATTTCTATGTCCTTCTATGAATACAGATGATAGAACCAGGATTTCCTTAGTTACGACTAAACAGAGAGGCTGGAACTACAGGAGAGACACCCAGATGGCCTTGGGCAAGAGGCATCTGAGCAAAATAAAGAAAGAATTCTAGGCATCTGTACCCCATCTACCTCTATTTCCATCCATATTAAGCTCTCATCATTCACCAAATGAGAACACTCATTTAACCTGCTTAGATAAGCACACTGTGAATACACATACACAGACACAGACACAGACACAGACACACACACACACACACACACACACACTCTTCATGCCATCAAGAACAGGAAAAACTACTGTTTCTGGGGCCTAGAGACATTACTGATCCTATGGGAATTCTTTTAAATAAAGGAGATTTTTTTTTTTCATTTTAAATACTTTCAACTCTCCCGCAGATTCTTAGCAAAAAAGTGTCACATGGGAAATCCATAGGCTCTGAACATTTAGGGCTGAAAGAACAAGCTCAACAGCAGTAACAACAGCAATAACATCAACAAAAATGAAAATCTTTAAAATTCCATGTTACATTTATTATGAAAAGTGAGATGTAGAAAAAATCATATTCTAAATGTTTTGAAGGTAAAACTAAGTCATCAGTTCAATTTTTATATTACCATCCATTTAAAAATCAAATTTGCAATTAAGCTGGGATTATATTTAAATCAAAAATATCTTCATCCTTATATAAATAATACCATTCCTTCTTTTTTGTAGAAAGTAAAAGTTTTATTGATCATAAACCATTTTATGATCTTGATATATAGACATCATGATGAGACAACTTTAGATTCTAACGTGGACACAGTTGTACTTTTCATTTTGAATACTACTATTTCTTCAGTGATTAAATGTTACACTACACTTTTTGTCTTTCTCAGCTGAGTATTCACATACAAATGATTCTGTACCAATACGTATAATTTTTTGGTGCTATTTAAATTAATACACATCTGAAATTACATAAGATTCTACATTATGCAACAGCAACAACTGATAAATGTCAAGATTTCGGGTATTCTGCTTCTATAAACAATATATTTTTATAGCTAAAAACCATTACTTTCTGTAGCGTTAAGTGTAATATTCTTATCATTAGCTAATTTCAGTTATAAAGATAGCACATTCATTCTCCAAATATGAAGATGAATTAAAATGTTTTTCTTACCTCTTACTGAGAAGTGGTTATGTTCATACTTTTCCAATAAGATTCTCTACCAAAAGTGTGATGATGATATTTCCATTTATCTTCAGTCCAATAACCAGCCAACAAAAGTTTTAGAGTCAAGGAATCAGGGTCAAATTATATTGGATTTTAGAAACTGGGTCACACATTTTGATCTCTAATAGAACATCTCTTTTGAGATGAGAAAAATTTTAACAACATCAATTCACTGATTAGAATGTGGTAAAATGAAAATTCTTATTCAATGTTGAACTTTCTGGTTAATAACTCTGATTTTGGTTATCTAGTTCACACAAAGTCATTTATCATCTATAATAGTAATTCAGTTTTTGAGTCCCTCTTAAGGGACACCCAGTTGCTCAGATCTTATGATTCTACCCAAATCACCTGTACTCTCTTGTTAATTTTAATTTTTCGTGTTGGTAAAAATTGTTTTGCTGATCTCAAGAATTCCTTCAATTCTTTTCTGCTTTGAGTGACCAAACATGCTTTTCAAATTTGGGGATATGTCTAAAAAAAGGGTGAGGGATAAGACTTTTACTAGCCTGTGCAGATAAACACACTGAAAAATATCCAAGTAGAGTGTCCAAAACATAACACTGGCTTTCTTCTGTGTCATTTTCAGGTGAAACACTAGGTGTTTAAGAACAGCAGTAATATTTTGAAGTGACTTGGGTACCAGTCTCAGTAAGACATTAACTAGAATTTTGGAAGCAAGGCAAAAATTTTCTACCAAGGAGTATTACCAATTAATAAGGGTCCAGTGTTAATGGTCATAGAACAGAAAAGTTATGGAAAGATATAGCTGCCAATGAGTTGTTTAAATCTGTGATTTGTTCAAATATATTAGTCTGAATAAAACGGGTTTATATGTGCATACGTATGGGGATATCCTACTTATATTTACTCGATATGTAGGTTTTTATGTGTAGACAGTGAAAATATATTTTCATTAGCCCTTCTTAGGCTTTTGGACTGCTGTTTCTTCCTGCTTGCCTATAAATGCTTTGAGGATTTAGGTAATTCATTCTAGGCATGTACACAATCATACCTGCAGGATGTACATTCTAGTCACACTGGACGCAGAGAGGATGTATGAGGAATGTAACTCGTCCCAGAGATCAAAGAACTGACCTTACCTGTGACTAATGGAGTGGTTAATTAGCCCTGGCATATTTAGTAATATGCCATTGTACTGACTGAGATAGTCAGCCTTTGTGATAATCATGTTATCTACTCTCAAAGAAGAAAAAGAGACAGAGCATAAAACCAGCCCCCTTTGACCTGAAAAAATGAAAAGACAAATTCCTGAATACACACACACTTTTGTTGGCTTTATTCACTTTTGTACATGTGCCTACTGGATGATGGGAATTGGCCTTTAAATGGGATACAGCACTTTATTTTTTTCTACACACAAAAATAGCAAATCGATTACTCACAGACTATACATACTTACAGAATGTACTGACCACGACCAACCACAGTATTATGCACAACACATTGCTCACACATTAGTACAGCAGAGATAAATAGAAATTTAGTAACTGCTAGTATTTTTTTTTTTTTTTTTTGAGTTTCAGGTCATCTAGACCTTTTTCAACCTCCCAAAGGAATCTCTAGATGTCCTTAAAATAAGAATTGGTCTCTCCTCTCCTCCAGGGGTTCAGGAGCAGTTCTATAATACTGTCATCTTTTAATTTACCTGCTTCATTCTAAGACAGGTAGAAGAATATTTACTCAAATATGTGGTCTAAAATGCTAAGGAGTCTAAACTAAAACAAGTAAGGATGCACTTTCTACTCATTCAGTATAGTTTTCTTTACACACAGCTTTTACATATTATTAAAAGCAATGATTTCAATCAGAAATTGCTTAAGTGCTTACATTTTTTCTAAAAAAGACTATTTAATTTTTAAAGTAACAAAGAGTAATAATACTAGCTGCGATGTTAAAAAAAGTTGTACTTTATCCCCAGAGATAAACTGTTGACATCTCTACATTTAAGATATCAGGAAAAAATGTATTTTTTTTCCATCAAATTCTCCCAAACACTCTCAAATTACTATTGCATCTCATAATTATTACCATACTGGTTGATAATGAGTATCTCTTCCTGAAGTGTAAAATATGGGATTCTAATTTGCTACTATTTTGCAGCCAATTAATTCTGGGTTTGAACCCAGGAAGACACTTATTGAACTTGTATTTAGAAATGACCACCTGGAACATCTTTTCCTGTAAGGCATTAGTTGAAGCCTCTTTTGATACAAGTTCTTGGGTTTCCAAAATTTTACAGGTGGGAGCCCAAGTTTTTCATAGCTAAGGTTGGGAATCCTCTGGGTAGATTAACTAAGTTGCCTTCTAACATGCCTGTGTCCAGGAAGAGTAATTACTGAAAGTTTAACCACTTAAATCACCAAAAATGCTGTTGGACCTTTCTTGAGTTTTAAGCCAGCAAAACTTTTAGTGGCTCCTCCTCTTTCCTGGCTAGCATAAAAGCAGAGATGGTACCTGTGTCTCTGGTCCTGCTCACCAGGATTTTGCTTCTCCTTATAAAGCTGCTAAACAAATGTGTTTTTTTTCCCAACAAAACAGAAATTATGCTTTCATTTATTTTATCCTCTGGGTTATAGTCAGTCTTCACCGAGCAAACCACAATTACATAATTGTGTGCCCATAACAGATGCACTTGCTGGTATAGTGGCCTCATTTTTGGCACATTATTGCTTGGCTTTAATTTCATATTCAACAGTCTTTATTCTCATGATTAATATCTGAGATAGCTAGGTCTTAAAAAAAAACTTGTAAATAACATCTTGTTGCACCATTCTGGCCCCCACGGTCATTTCACCAAGTCCCATGGTTATGTCAGAGTCCTTTTATAATGATCATCACCTTGAGTTTCCTAACAGCCAAAAGTAATGTTTCAGGATCGCGTCTGTCTGCATCTATGCACATAAACAGATGTAGAGGAGTTACTTTGAGAGAGGTTATTTGGTTGTGGCAAGTGTGTAGTTTAGCTGGTGAGTGTTCACAGTTAAAAGTAGCAGTAGTGACCTCTGGCAGATGCCACTGATTACTTATGAAACAGCATTTTTCCACCTCAATTTATCTTCATTTGCATCGTTGGTCATTGTAAGACAAATCTATTTGATCTCTGTAGCCAATAATTCTCTCAGAATTTTTTTGTCTGAGAGTAGAATAAAGTTCATGGAAATCTGTTTTAGCATTTATAAGACTGTATTTCTCCTTTTGCAAAAAAGACAGTTCAAAATTGTACAGTCATTCTTAACCACCTGTGTCTGCACAGATGACATTTGTAATTACTCAGCCAGTTGCAGAATTTCATTAAGAAGGATAGAGTTACAAGGATGGATGAGAGATTCAGCAAATCGCCTGTTATTTGCAGGGCAGCAGCAGCTGACCTGCATTTGGAGAGTCCACCAAAAGGGCTACAGATGACAAGGAACACTGTTCACGACAGAAAACAAATGCTCAGATATAGACGTGAAATGGCAAACACTGAAGCGGACACAGACAAGACTTCTGATTCACTGTGCACACAAGCTGAGGGTGGGGATGAGGGGTTGGCTCGGAGTTCACCGTGCTCTTATCACACAGGGAAATTCACAGGCTTCATTTCTCAAACACCACGTAGGACAAAGCAGAAAAGAGTAAACAGCCTCATGTCCATGGCAGCGTTGTAGATAATGAGTGAATCAGGCAGGTAGAGGTCTATACAAGGCTGCAAAGGGCCCAGTTTTGCAATAAACACACACACATATATACAAACCTTATCTTAATATATTGTTTCTCCTTATACTAATTACGAAAAAAGTTGGCAAGGGATATGGTGAGTTATGTGGTAGCAGAAGTAGACAGTTTTCTTTTTTAACACTTGCAAAATATGGAGGAGGAAAAGATGACAATAGTTTCTCACATTTTGGCAACAAAACAGTTAAGAATGACTACAGCAAAGACCAGACAACTTATGTTAATAGTGTACTTGCAGATATCCTCTGTAAACAAATTTTAGTCACAATGTTTTTTAATCTTTGTGTGATATATACAGCTATCCTCAGAATGATGGGGACTTCCCAAAATGAAAGGAATAATTTTAGAATAAACTGGGGATGGTAAAACCTCAATAATCTTGGATACAACCAAATGACATTTTTCTCTTCTTTCTAATTTAAGACATGAAGTTCCTGTTAAGAATTCGGTTTCAAAATTAAACCTCTAGGTTATATGTTGCACATGTAAACTCAGTCCAATTTTTTGACTTTTCATGTTTAACCTATTATCCAAAATAATAGTATCAGATGATTCTGAAGATTAAACATTATCCATGACGAAATCACATTCAATACTATTGAACTTGTCAAGGTAGGAAAACATATTAATATACTTTATAAATGTTTCACTTTGGACACAAATATAGAGATTTATGGTTAACCTTGAGTTACTAGAATCTTCAACTTAAGCCACAGGCCCAAAACAAAAGGAGAAATCAGGATTTTACTGTATGTAAAGTAGTTGGCCTATGGACCCAAGAGCCAATAATCTGAGAGCACATAATTAGAAAAACATTCAAGATAGACATAGATGAAGTGATGATATTATTTTCTTGTGGTCATAAAATAGAATCATGTATCTTTTAAAATTTCTGTAAATGGTACAGCATCATCAAATTATAAATGTTGAGTGATCTTCCCAAGTACTGACATCTAACTCACTCTTTTATTACTGGGTAAAGAACTATTTTCTATATCTTGATTTAATGAAATATTTCTTATATATATTTAAAAAACAAAGACACATGGACAAGGACCAAATCATATGCAAAAGCTATTCTGGAAAACCAAATTACTTTCAAGTCAATATGTGTCGTTCAGGTAAAGCATGGACTAAAGGAGAAAGCTCACTGGCAATGCCAGGGAAAGGACTGCCTAAGGGCCTCTGTTACATGAACCAAAGGCATCTCATATGATGTGTGAAACTTCTGATGCTGTGTTGCAGACTGAAGTGAAAGGAAAATTTCAAACAAGCATTTATTGTCAAAACACTATCTTAAATAGGTTCCTATCTTATCTGTTTGATGATCTGTTTCTAAAAGCTATTAGTTCTATAAGATTCAATAAGCAAAAAAACAAAAAGGTTTTGTTCTATTTTTTGACAATTTCTAGAGTGTTACAGAAGTCAAGAATTTAGTTCTAGCACCAAAGAAAACCAAACGTACTAATTTGAACATTATTTTCTTGACAATTTCATTTGAGAGACACAACTATGATATCAAATGAGCAGTTTTGGTTTACTTAATGTGGCCTTGATGCCTACAACTGTCTTTAGGCCTCTGCTTCAATTAACTATTTATAAATCAGGTGGTTACTCTAAACTCATGAAAATAAATATTATTGCCGGATGCTGACTCCTTTCTTCTCTGTTTTCATGCAGGAACATCCTGTTCTAGCTACTTCACAGCTGAGGATTACCTGGGGCCCACCCAGTTGGAGCGGGCCCTGTTGACAGCTGCCCCTGTATACACAGGGTGGACCGTGTGTGTACACAGCACGTGTGCTAGCCGGGCCAGAGACAGCCCGAGAGTGAGAGAAGACAGATTATATCCTCATAAAAGGCATCTCTGATAAATGGGTACTTAAGGCCATAAGAGAGTTTTAAACTAAATTTCTAATCATTAATAGTAATTTGATGGTAATTTCTACTTTAGATAGCATTCTTAATAGAGGCCAATTAGTAAGAAACTGAAAAATGTGCCTTATTATACACTTCATTATAAGTTCTACATATAACAACTGTAATTACCATTCTCAGGCTGTGAGAATGCTGTCAATGCTGTCATTGTGTCTACTTATGCAGGCTGCATATACAGTTAAATTGCTTTGCAAGAAATCAAAGCTGTTTTATTAATTTGGGTTGGGCCCAGTGTGGCCTGCGGTGCTAAAGTTCAGGTCCAATTTTTTTTCCCTCTTTGAATTGGAAAAAAAAAAGCCAGAATAGGTATTGTGAACTGGTGGTACCAATGGTACTTGAATCTCTTAGGAAAAATAAGACCTGGCCAGATATTCTCTGCTGGCTCACTGGGACGAGGAATTCAGAGAGGATACCTAGCATGTTCACAACATTTAACCATCTTTTACATGCAAGGTGGAGATCCGGGCTGCTACTACAATGACTCCAGGGAGGAAAGCCTTTCCGGTGCTTTGAGTCCTGCCTCTGTTCTCCAATACTCCACCTTGCACTGGTCCCCAAGGCCTTGGTAGATACTCCTGGGTCCTTGGGACACCCTCCTTTAGAAATAAGAGAGGGCTATGCTCCAGCAGGCACTCGTGTTCTCAGGGGACTCCAAAGCACAAAGTATGGTTTCTCAAAGACCTTTCTGCTGAGGAAGGCTGACATAGGATTGTATCTCTCTTAACTTCAATACATTTTTAGAAATTATCTTTTTACTTCAGATCTTAGACATATGAAACTAAGTGGTATTTGTCTCATCTAAGGAAGCCTGTGTTCCATTTGGTGTTGATTACATTTGTTATTAGAAGCTACAAGACCAAATCAAAAGAGAAACAGAAATTCATGCTGTTTACAGGAACTTAGATTAAATATATTATTTCTATTACTCATGAGGCCTGCCTCTGACTGACACAGAAAAACTGGTTGGTAATCTGCTACTTACTATTCCTTATCAGAATGGTAATGTTCCCGGTGGCATATTTTAGGATAATATAAAATTTTACATTAGCCCTAATTTGATGATTCTTTTCAAGAATCCAGTTCCACGTATTTTCTCTGGGGTAAGAAAATAGGAATTTAATTTGTTCAGAATCACAGAGATGCACTTTGCCTTCTGCACAGGAAAATGTGTACAGATAAATCCATGTTTTATGTAGATAGTATTCATATTCAAAGGCTTAATTTTCCTAATATTACTTTCCTGTATGTATAACAAGGTTTGTAAAAGGGTTGTCTGTGGAGATTTACAAATGCTAATTCATATTTGATATTTTATACATTTCGATGCTTTTATTTAACGATATCTGGCCTAGGAATAAATCAAATTGGTTTAAATTTTATCACACTATGGTTCTTATCACCTATTTAATTTTTTTTGTGGTAACAATGTTCTTACTGGAATAGGACTGCAAAGTGTAAGTTTTTTGCTAGTAGTGTTTTTTTTCTTTTTAACATAAAGCAAGGATTTTTTAATGGAAATACCATCATGTGATAAATTGAGGCAGTAATACAAAATAACACATGTACAATGGTAATGTTATTTCTATAAGCAACATCGTATTTTTTATAACCCACTGAATATTATTTTCACTTGATTAAGGTTGCAACCCTTCAGTGAAGCTTGCTCTTTCAAATTGAAATGGAATTTTTATTTATGGGCCTTCAGTCAAAGGACACAACAGTTTTTAAAGCAAGTCAATATAGTTAACACTTGCTTTCTCTCCCTGGTCTTTCAGAAGAAAGCTAAGCAAGCGTTAGCACGGATGGATGCTCCCGAATACCACAGCTGCATCCCTGGGCTCCTTTCAGTCTAGCACGGAGGAAGGGGCAGGACGGACACAGCAGCTAGGGCGCCGCAAGTTTTGCAGCATTGACTGGAAAACGCTCTGCTGCCTGCCTTTGAGCTTCTTATTTGAAGAAGAATCTGAGGAAATGGATCTCCGGGGCTGACCGCTTTGTGTTTTGATTAATTTCTCCTGTTCCCTAATTTGTCTTTGTAAATGGTTCTGGATGGCGACTCCCAGGGACTCTGGGTCCAGGGAGGCACCATACACTTCCCAGGTCATGCCCTGCTCATCCCACACGACGTCCCTGACACGCTTGGACTGCTTCAGCTTGGAGTCTGAGCCTAGATGCTTTTTCTTCTCTCCTGGTGTGAGCCCCACCTGAGCGGCAGCTGCTGTCACATTTAGCTTTTGCTCCTTGAGGAACTCGCTGACGCGGCTGGCCCGGCGTGGGCTGGCTTTGACTGAGCGATTAGGGGTTCTCTTGCCAGAACCTGGGCTGGAATCCCCCATGGAATCAGATGGCAAGCTCAGGCTCGTGGCTGTCTTGGTCTGTCGGTTGTCTTCTGAAATGCCCTCCTGGCTCTTCTTCAGTGGGGAGGGCGTGGATCCTGTGCCTCCGTTTTCTTGGAGTTTGGGATTGAGCAGTAGTGTCTTGGCATCCAGAGCACCGGTGCCAACAGACTCTTGTTCTTTTACTATCCGAGGAGACTCAGGCTTCTTCTCCTTTGCGCCTTCCTTATTAGCGGGCTCCAAACTCCCGGGCTGGTCATCTTTGCTGGTGCAGGAATCAAACTGTTTGCAATTTGAGCCCATTTTGTAGTCATTTGTTGTTTTCACTACAAACTCAGAGAGCTTGGTTTCAGATTTTTCCAAACCATGACTGTTTTCAGCTTCATGGTCTGCAAAGCTAGAAATCTGGTCAGTGGGACTAGACTTCAACGAGCTAGAATTAGGACTTGAAAGCTGTCTAGAGGTGGATTCTTCCTTTGCTAGGGTCAGTCCTGCTGACTTCCCTTCCTCTGTACACACATCCTGGGCATAACTACAGGCTGTGTTAATCGATGCAGTTTTAAGGACTTCCTCTGGTAGACCCACAGGTTTATGTTTCCCTTGGACAGCTGCAGAAACAGCTGAAGCTGCCTGGATATACACCTGTGGCATGGTGCCAGGGCACTGACCCGACTCCTGGGAGGCTGGCATGCTGTTAGAGAGCTTGAACACATGGCTCCCACTGCCACTGCCCTGGCAAATGACACGCAGTTGCTCTTGTTGCTCCAAAAGCTTAGGGGCAGGGATTTCCTTTAAGAATGCAGTGAAGATGCTGGGGCTGGTGGAGACAGATCTGCTCTCAACGCTCGCTACTGCCTGTACCTCAGCATCTTGCTGGGCCCTGCTGGGGACTGTCTTGATCTCACTTTCCACTTGGCTGGTCATCGTGCTGGCTTCTTTGAATTTTGACAACACATGTGCCACCAACGGCTCCTTCTCTGGATTTGGTGGACACATCGAACCTCTGCTAGTGAGGTGGGGTAGATGAGATGTCTCCAGTGTTACACTGTGGCTGTCTGAGGAGGCAGTGGTAGGGGGCTGCTTGCTTTCTGGACATCCATCGTCTCCTGCTGGAGGTGCATAGGACCTAGCTGTGGTGTCACAGAATGCTTGCTGCCTTTCTTCTTGTCCCCCTGCAGTACAGGACGAAGGACTAGACACCATGGCTGCAGTACATGGAGTCTGTGCCATTCCCTGGATGGTTTCTTCAGGAGGAAAATGACAGAGCCCTCCTTTGTTGCTGCCACAGATGCCCAGTGCAGGACAGCTTGACCTCTCAGGTTGCTCTCCATTTGAGGTTGTCTGCGATGTCACCAAGGAATCTTCAGGTGCCCCTGAGGTACTGGCACTGGGTTGATCACCTGGGGTGGTGGGGTGAGTGTGCTGGTGGGCTGGCATTGTCAATGATGTCTGGATGAGATACTTTTCACCTGCAGGACTCAGGTCTGGTGCTACGGACTCAGCACTGCCTGACAGCTGGGAATCACTGGGAGAGTTGCATGTGGGAGACGTTTTCTCCACCTCATTAAAGACACCAGGAGAGGACATGTCCGGCTGGGAGGTCTCATGCTCGCAAGCCTGCATCACAGCCTTGGCAGCTGCTGTGGGACAGAGGCTGGGTTCTGCAGGCGAGCCCGCAAGGCCATTGGTACCCTTATCCACGGGGGCTGCTTGGTGTTGTGTTGAGGGAGTCTGCAGTTTGTAAGGCTCTTCTTTTCCCACAGTTGCAGTCAGGGAAGATTTTGTGGATCTCAGAGGGTCAGGTACAGTCCCCATGGAATTCCTCTCTAAGGACTCACCAGCACTCTCCCTTGAGAAGTGTTTCTACTGGGATGTGGTCAGAGCTCAGGTAAGGATGCTGTCAGGGATGATTCCTCTGAAGGACTAGCCTGGGGATGAGAAAAACAGTTCCATTAATATGATACCTCACCAGACTAAAAGTGTATCCAATTGCCATATATAAAATCACATGTAAACACATTAAACCTTTTATTTCCAATCTGTTGATGGAAAATAGACTGTGGGAAGAAAGATTTTGAAAAAAATATTTAGATTAAATAACCATTATTTTGATATATTAATTTATGTGTGCATCCCACTGCTGTATAGAAATAGAGTTTAGTATAAACACTTATATTTGATAACTACCTCAAAAGTCACTTATGTAATCTGATTTACCAGAAATCAGAAAATCTTGGCTGGCCAAATAGCTCAGCAGAATTAGAGCACCAGCCAACAGTCTCAAGGATTGGAGGTTTGATCCCCAGGCCTACCGTGCTGTCTCCACCCCCGGGGTGCGCTGAGGTGGCGATTGAAACTGGGCATGGTGTCACGCACCTGTAATCCCAGTTCTTGGGAGGCTGTAAACAGGCTGATCACAATGAGTCCGATCTAGTATTGAGACCCTGAACACCCTGTAGAACCTTCCCTAAAATACAGAAAAAAAAAGAAGAAAATCTTGTAAAGGTACTCTAATTAAATCAGTATGTATTAAAATAGGCCCAAATAGATAGAGAATATCTGAAATAAAACATTAAGAAATAGATCCCAAATAAAGGAGGATTTAATATGTGACAATTTAGTAGCAAAGGATGAGTTATTTAATATAAGGGGGTAGTAAACTATTCATCTGGAGGAAAAAAAAATAAATCAGAGCCTTATCTTGTACCAGTTTCAAAAGTAAAGCTTAGATGGATCAAAGGTTAAATGTAAGATAAATAAAACTAAAACCCTTTCAAAAAATCTAGAGACCATCAGGATAATCTAGGGGCAGGGTGGCTGGCTTTTTTTTTTTTATGAGGCAGAAATTGTATTAGAAAATTTGACTGAAGTTGAAAACTGTTTCAGGGCAAAAGATACAATAAAAATAGAATAGATTTGAGAAAAATGTTTGATGTTTTAGAGAACAGGAAAATATCTATAACATAATGAGAACTCTTAAAATTAAAAGAGTTAGAACCTGGAAAGTGCAAGGTTCTAAGTTTGCTTCCCAGTACCAAAATCAAAACCAAAAAAGCCCTCAAAACAGCTTTCTATTGGAAAAATCCCATAAAGAATATGAAAACACAGCTTACACACTGAGAAATTAAAATAATCAACAAGCTTATGCAAGATCAGATTCATTTGTACCAAGTAAGTTTAAATTAACAGTGAGGTGTTTATATCAACTGCACTTGCAAAAAGTATGAAAAAGATAACACTATTGCCTAAGAGGACCTGGTAAAAGAATTTTTACTAATTATAAACACATGTATTGCTGTAGCTTTGTGGAGCAAGTTTAGTTTTTAAAACTAACACACATTTCCCTGACCCAGTGACACCAACTCTTATCAACAGAAATAAAATGCCAGCTTTGTAGATCTAGGGACAAGAAGGTTTGTTGAAGTGCTACTCATAGAAGCAAAATGACGCAAACCAATCCTAATGAATACACGGAATGCTAGGGCATATCGTGACATAACCCTACTGTCACACACTAAGCAACTATTGCAACAAATAACTAGCTAGACTCTGATTTTTCACTTGGCAAAAATTTTGGTAAGACATGGTCAAGTGAAAAAAAATCAAGGTGTACAAAAGACTGTCTACATTTTCATTTTTGTAAAACACTCATCTAAAACACTCTGTGTGCTTATGTCAGCACATAAAACATAAAACAGATGGGTGTGTATAGGATTATATCAATTCTAAAAACATTAAAAATATGATATATTAATTATTAAAGGAGAGTGATGAGTTGGAGACAGGGAGGGGAGATGGAGGTACCCAAAAGTGTGATAAAGTTTTATAAAACTGTTCATTATGACCTGGGACTTATACTTAAGGTCTATGGATGAAATAATAGATGAGTGTATTATCTTTGTCATTAATAGAGTATGTTACATTAGGCTACTCATTTAATTTTGGACCTCAAATTAACTCACTGGCATGCTGGATTACGTGAAAGTCTCCTAGAGACTTTCCTGCCTCTGGCATTTAAGGATCCTAATTCTTCCTAAGTGACAGCTAATATCAAACAGTGCAATTGCAGCTCAGCCTAAAAAAATGTAAAAAAAAAAAAAAAAAGCAAAATCAACCTCGATGGGGCCAGAGTTTGAAAACACATTTTTATTTTTTTAATCTTATTTGGCTGATCTACTATGACATGATACCTAATGGTGAACTGAAGTTATGCTCTCCCACAAACCAGTGTATTTGGTTCTGTATTCTTATTAATGGGTTGAATGTTTTCCCATCCCTGGTTTTGACTGCATTTTGCTCATACTATGTCTCCAGGGTTGACTGCATTTTTTCCTTACTCAGAGTTCCCTGCTAAGTCACTCGCTGTGCCCCAAGTGGTAACCTTTCTGTTTACCTTCTCCCTCCCCAACATCATAGTTTACCACACCTTTCCCCTTCTTATTCCCCGGAAACCCCTCTAATCTTCAAAACTTCACTTGAACCAAATGATCCTTTTGTAGCCTTCAGGTTAAAGTCTGTTGTTATTTTTATTTTTTAAAAAACAACTCTTTGCTGGATTTGGTTGCTCAGGCTTGTAATGCCAGTGCTTGAACCTTCTAAATCGCAGTACCAGGGGTCAAACTCAGGGCCTTGCGCTTGCCAGGCAGGTGCTGATGATGCTGAGCTATCACCCCAGTCCAATGCCAGCACTTGGGAGGATGAAGCAGGAGGATCACTGTGAGTCTGAGCCTGGCCTGGGCTACATAGTAAGTTCAAGGCTGCCTGAATTGCATAGTGAGACCCTGTCTCAAAAAACAAAACAAAACAAAACAAAACAAAACAAAAAACCCAAACTAACAAACAAACAAACAGCTCCTACAAGTTGGTTGTCTTTATCCTTTGTATTATGATCTTCAAGGCTGTTTTGAACCACTATTACTTGCATAAGTGCCCCATATATTCACAAATACTGCAAGGTCTAGAAGGAAAGAGGAGAAGCTTATGGATTCTTTTCTGTTTATCCTATAGGGTATAGAGAAGGTCTTATGTACAAAAGGTTGTAATTGATACTGTTTCCCTCTGAAATAACCATTCTTAAAGCCCTGACAAATTTTAAATTAGTAGGAAATTTTAACACATAGCATGAAATATTATTGAAAACACAATTAAAGTGTTTTTAGAAGAAAAATAGCATCTTATTTACTAAACTGTGTGTGTCTGACATCCAGGCTTAGGCGGTTAAAAACAAGACTGGACACCTGCTAATGAAAAGCTGGCCAGCCCCAACAGCCCAGAGTGCAACCTGTCCTTGGGATTCTGTAGCATGAGCCAAGAAACCTAGTCTGCCAAATAGGACTGTGAAATATGAACAGCTGAAAGTTCAACTGAAAGTTAAATAACTTCAATGATGAGGACTTCACAGAATTCTCAGAACTCACTCATTGTGTTTCTCATTTCCCACCCATTGTTGAGTGTGTCAGTTTAACTTTGAAAGAATGTTACAGCTCTTGAGAGGCTGTAAACAGGTGGACCACACCCTGTAGAACCTTCCTTAAAATACAGAAAGAAAAGGAGAAAAGAGATGGGGAGAGAGAGA
>NW_004524848.1:307825-316018 GCF_000260255.1 Octodon degus | reverse complement strand
AGAGAGAGAGACAGAGAGAGAGAGAAGTGGGAGGCACAGATAGCAAAAAAGAATTCAAGAAAATATGGGAATATTTTTGCAATGGGAAGGAGACCAAGAAGTGCAAGGAGCAGGGAGAGAGGGAAGAGGTAGGTACAAAAAAGAATGAAGACATGTTAGGCCCTGTACCAACTCCCCATGATAAATGTAATCATCATGTACTTCAAAACTGTACCAATTAAAATAAAATAAATAAAAATGAGGTTGCAAATGGCTATCCCCTAGACTGAATAAATCCTTTCTGCAGAGGGTGTTTGTGTGTGTGAGCGTGTCCTGCATGGTTTCACTCTTCCTTCCCTAGCCTCTCCTCTGCTTCCTTTCATCCTTTCCTTGTATCTTTCAAATTTAAGATTCCTTCATAAAAATCACAGTAGCTCCCCTCTTGCTTCTCTTTCAGATTAGAAGATTTCCATTTTCTAGGTGGCAATGACTGGGGACCCATGACAAGCACAGACTCTCCCTGTGGCCTGAGTCTCTGGGCCCTGCCCGAGTCAGGAGCATCAGGAGGATCCTCTGAGCAGTGGAAGCTGAGGGTCTTGCTTTAAAAAGTGCTGACAGTGTAGACAACCCAGCCTACTTCCATGGGCAGTTTGACCTTGTGCTCAAGATCATGGATTCTGGGGCAGACTCTTTGGTTGGAATATATCAGTTCTACTTTCAAGCTCTACCTCTTCATGCCTGGTAAGTCAGGTTCAGGGCCCCCGCTTCATCTATAAATTAAAGATAATAACCATAGTACTGCCTCATTGGGTTTTTATGAGGACTAGACTTAGCATTTAGAACAAAGAACATCGTGGCACACATTAAGCACTATATAAAGTATTAGGTTCTTTTAAAAACTTCAATATTGTAGCTTTAATCTGTGTTAAAAATGATTCTGACACTTTTTAAAATGGTAAGGAAGACTTTACTCAGAGCTATAATGTTAAGTGTCAAGTGGGGGAGAGAATGGATTCAAATCCAAATACAAGAGTAAGAATTTATAGCTGAGGAGTGGGTGGAGGATGGCAGTGGATGGACAATTACTGAGAGGAGAATTTAAGGGTAGGAAGTGTCTTGTTAAGTGTTTTAGTTACTCTTCTCTCATTGCTGGGACAAATACCTGACACTCAAGCTTAGGGAAAGAAAGGTTTATTTAGCTGACAGTTAGTGGAGGTTTCAAGACACTGCAGGAGAGGCTAGGGAGCTGCCGTGTCCAGGATGGCCCTCTCCACACCTCTTTGAGAAAGCACAGGTTACCCAGTTTAAGGGTTTGCACTATCTGGCCCCACCCCTCAGGCCCCGCCCTGGTGCTCTGGCCCCACCCCTCAAGCCACTCATTGCTCCCCCAGCTGCATCTGCCCCATGACCTACATGAGGCTTTAGGGGGACAACTATACACAAACCATAACCTTCTGTCCCTGGAGCCCCAAAGTCTCATGCACATCCCTTTGTCCAAAAGGCATTTCAGTTGCCAATGTCCCAACAGTTTCAGCATTGCTGAAAAGTTCAAGTCCCAAGTCTCCTCCAAGATCCAAGGCAAACTCTCAACTGTGAGCTCCTGCACAAATAAAAAATTAAATACATCCAACATTCAAAGGCACAAGATAAACACTGCCATTCCAAAAGGTATACGCAGAAGGATACAAACCACTGGGGCCAACACAAGTCCAAAATCCAGCAGGGCAAACATTAAGTCCTATAGTTGCACGTGGAACACCTGAAGCAATCTGTGACAAATTGTGCACTCCATGTGGCTCTGATCCTATGGCACTTCTGCTGGTGGTAGCTCCCGTGGCTTCTCTCTTAGGCCAGCTTTGCTGCCTCTTTGCAGTTTCCCTTAGATCATTCACATTTCTGGCTTTTCCAAATTTCTGGGGTTTCCATTGACTAGGCTTCTCACTCACAGCTTCACACACTGCTCTCTCGGGGGCACACTGCCTGGTCTCCCAGGCCTTCTTCTGAAATCTGGGTGGAAGCCTTCTTAACTTCAGAACTCCTGCCTTCTGCCTGCACCTAAAACCAGTGCCACGTGGATGATGCCAAGGTCTGCTGCCAGCTGGAGCAGGAGCAAGGCTTTCCTCTCTCTTGGCTGCAGGGGTTGAGTGCCTGAATCCCTGAGAACTCTGACCCTGACTCTGAGGAACAAATTCTCTATGCCAGCACCATTCTGTAATCTGGTGTGACCGCCTCCTCCATTCTGGAACCTGATGTGGCTGCCTCTCCATTCTGGAACATGGGGCTCTGTGGCTTTCTCCCCTAAGCAAAGTCTCTCACCCTTGAGATTCTGAGGCTGCAAAGGGTGAGCAATTGCCACCTCCTGTGATACCCTCAGGACATCTTTTCTACTCTCCTGTTCCCCCTGGGCAATGGAGATCTCAGCTCCATCTTCTCATTCCACAGCTTTATTAGAGCTTCCTTTCTGGCCAAACTCACAACATTTTAAATCATTCTGCTGGGCTGTTTGCTCTTCACTCTCAACATAAATCTGACTAAAAGCCCCCAACAAAAAACATGTGACTGCCCCACTATTTGATTGCTTTGAGATTTCCTTCAAAAGATTAATCAGTCCTCTGTGTTTAATCTCAGTCTCAGGCAAAGTCTCTGGACACAGGCAAAATTCAAACAAACTTTCTACCAAACCAAAATACAAATGATCTGGAGTCCAACAACCAATGCAGTCCTTTCTAGCAGAAACCTCCCCAGCCTGGGCTTTATAGATTGGCTTTCTATCAGCTCTGACCAGAATCTTCCCTACAGAACAGCCGAAGCTGTTCCAGCACTTCTCTTGTAGGTGACATCTCCAGACCTTTCCTATCTCTTCCCATAAGCCATTCCCAAAAGTTTATAATCCACATGGTCAAGTTTAGCCACAGCAACGACCCCACCCCTCTGGTACGAAATTCTGTTTTAGTTACTCTTCTCTCATTGCTGGGACAAATATCTGACACTCAAGCTTAGGAAAGAAAAGGTTTATTTAGCTCACAGTTACTGGAGGTTTCAAGACACAGGAGGAGAGGCTGAGGCGCTGCTGTGTCCAGGATGACACTCTCCACCTCTCTGAGAAAGCACAGGCTAGCCAGTTTAAGGGTTTGCACCTCTCTGGCCTCGCCCCTCAGGCCTTGCTCTTGTGCTCTGTCCCCACCCCTCAAGCCACTCACTGCTGCTCCAGCTGCATCTGCCCCATGACCTACATGAGGCTTTAGGGGGACAACTAGACACAAGCCATAACATTAAAACATTCTTGCTGAAGGGAGGCCAGGCTGTCACATGTCAAGGTCGGGGGAATACTCTAAACTGATTCAATAGGGCTCCAAGGATGACATGAAGTATAAAATCAAGGTTGAAGTGTGAGACAAGGACTCAGAGGAGCCTGGCTGATGTTTGGTCAAGGAGAGATTCACTGTCTCCTGTGCAGCAAATAAAGACTTTTCTTATAAGATGGGAGCTTTACAAATACTTTCTGACTTGGGTATCCATTGTCCAGAAGCTACAGGTATCACCAAGTGAGTCTGTCCGTACATATCATAGGAAATACATCCTGGATAGCCTCTTCCTTTACTATTTCCAACAATAAGATTGCGAGCAGAGGTTTAAAACCTTGCTATGGCAATGTAGAAATGCTTCAGGATTAATATGATCTGTGTTTTTTTTTAAATTAAAAATAACGTTTTTCTATTAAGTTACCTGTTTAATAACCTTAGGGTTCTTTTTTGTGAGCTGCTTGTAACTTTTTAAAACCTACTTTGGAGAGCAAAATATTAACATCTTGGAATAAACATCTCTTGACAGTCGGGGGGGGGGTTGGCTTCTGGTTTTTGTTTGTGTTTTGTTCTGAGGAGTTTTTTGTCATTCATTCTGCCCATTTTCAGGGGTGGCAGATGTCCCAGAACTACACGTGTGTAGCTTTTCTTGAGAGCTAGCCTATTGCCCTGCCTCCTCTACCATGGCCCGTGAGTTGAAGTCCTCTTCAATTTCAGATGTCAGACAAGAGCTGGGGGTCCTTCTCTGAAACTCTGCCCAAAGGTCCTACAGGTCTGCTTCCTCCTCAATGATATGATCTGTGTTTATAGGAAGGAAACCGAGACCCAGAAACCCATTCAGAGTTGAATAACAACTGTTGAGCTGAATTCTAACAAACGTACATGCTTTCTTTTACCTGTAACTACAGAAAGAAGATGAAAATAAGAAAGAAAGAAAAAGAGAGAAAGAAAAAAGAAGAAGGTAGAGAGAAAAGAAAGAGTGTATTTTCAAAGTAGAGAAAGCCTTCTCTTTGAATAGGAGGCACAAGAACTGACTATGTGCAGAGTTATAACTGTCACCTTCCACAAAGCCTGGCCTGTTGACAGCTGACATTACCAGTGCTCATTCTGAAAATACTGCATTCCACAACTACAGTATGCTGCCTATTTTCATGATGGGCACCAACGTGTAATGAAATAGGCAGTAGGGAATTTCAGTCCTTTGTGACCTTCTCAAAAGTGGCTCTGGTGGGCAGAGCACCAGGCAGGAGAAACAGAGAAGACCTGTGGACTGCTGACATACTCCAGATTGTACCCATGAAATGTACTGCTGCATTGCTACATGCCAGCCCAGGGTGGCACCACATCTCTTTCCTGATTCTGGGGACCTTAGTAAGCACCTCTTTCTCCAGGGATCCAAAGGCAGATTTTAGTGTCTCAATGGCTGATGAAGAATATGGAAAGAGAAGGAAGAGGTGAGAGATGGCTAGTCTTCAAGAGAAGGCAAAAGTCATCCTACTCCTTGTTCAATCAGGTCTTCCAAGAGAGGTGATTCAATCCCAAGAAACACCACTGGATGTGAAGAACAGTTCCTTCTTCCTTTAAGAAACTCCTAATAGCTTCTGAAATGGACTTCCCAGAGACATGATCTGAAAGATGACTTCTTTCCTTCACACTGTGGTTATAGCAAATTCAAAGTACTGAAAAGAAAATAAGGCTAATTTGCTTAGTGCTACTAACAGTGTCCTGTACATATAAAATGAAAGAAGAGTCTTATAAGAAACATGCCGTATCATTTCTTCCTTATTGTTTTGTCGAACCCTTTCTAGAAAAATGCCATAACATTAAGCCACACAAAAACATTCTTGCTGAAGGCATGGTATCTTACTGAATTCTACTGTCTCCTGGACTGGATAAAAGCCAGAATTCTAGGGTCACCTGTATTGGACAATAGCCAAAAGGTTAAGAAAAGTTCATTAAGATCAGGGTATGGTGGTTCATGCGTGTAATTCTTGCCCTCTGAGTGGCTAAGGGAAAATGATTGTGAGTTCAATGCCAGTTTGGGCAATTTAGCTAGATCATGTTTAAAATACAAAAACTAAACAAACTAATTTAGTGGTAAGGTGCCCCTAGGTTTGATCCCTGGTAACATACATATGCACACATGTACATTTGGACATACATAGGCTGAAGAAGCATTTCATTAAATGCAACTTGAGCAGTATATTCTAAAGAGAATAACAGCAGAATAGATTCATTCAGCACAGCAAGCATTTATTGGTTGCTTCCTGTATTCTGTGTGGAACTCATTTAATCCCCAACGACTTGTGCAGAGTACCTCTTTACAGACCTGGAGGTTGAGGCATGGTCACACAGTAAGCGATATGGAGCAGATTTAAACCCAGACCATCTGGCTCCTGAGTTCACATTGCTAACCAGTTTGACACAGTGGGAGAGAGATGTTCTGTGTGGAGCCAGCCAACTGGCTTGGGTAGGAAGCATCATCAGGGAACAGAAGCAACAAAAAACCCCATCGAGGGTTGTTCAGAAAAGGCAGGCTTTATACCACATTACCAATTCAAGAGTTAAATTAACCAATTCAGAAATCTTTGCTCTTCATAATAACTAGTGCAATTTAGATATTTTCAGGGCCATAGACTTCTAAGAAGTTGTTGAAAATTATTGATCCTTTATCTAGAGATACATTTGAGTGTGTGCACATCTCTTGTTTACAGGTAATTTTAGGGCTTTTAAGTCTGGCAGAAAGAGGAAATGTTTTTGCCTACTTCCTCTTTAGATTCTCTGGTTAGAGAAATCTTTCCAGATTCTCTGACAGATCTTGGACCCACAAAAGACAGATTGTCAAGAGAAAAGCATAAACATTTATCTAATAGGAATTTTATGTGACACAAGACCTTCATCAAAAAAAGGAAGACTTGAATAAAAGGCTAATAAACCTGAGTGTTTTTGCACTAGGTTTGATGAAGAGTGGAAAATTACAGGAAAATATGACCTAAAAGAAGATAGCTGGGGCAACTGGGCAAGAGTTGTTCCTGAAACTCCACTTGGAGTCAGTCCTCTGGTCTTTACAGAGAAGGAAGCCCCTGCTATGATTTGCATCTAGGTGTCCCCCCAAAGCCTCATGCAGTCATGGACGAGGCTTCTAGAATTTGGATTAATTCTTGATCCAACGCTGGTGTTATAGGTGTGAGTGCTACTCCTGCCCTGGGTGGGTAATCTGCATCACAATGTAAAGAGTTGGGGAAGCTTTCTAGAAGCCTCAATGCTCCTCTCGCTTTGCCCTTTGCTGTTTTCCCACGCCCTCTGCCTTGAACAGAAACCTCCACTAACTGTGAGCTAAATAAACCTTTCCTTTCTTAATTCTGGGTGTGGGCATTTTGTTCCAGCAATGAGAGAAAAGTGAGACAGCCTCTTTGCTCACAGGGGCTCTGTCACAGGAGATCTGAGGACTTGCTTCAGGGGAGGAGGAGGAAGTCAGAGTCCTTTCTGCTTCTCAAATTCCTTCAACCCAAAGCCTGGGTACCATATTGTGGGGTGTTCTTTTCTGCCTCCTGTCACTGGTAAGCTTTCTGAGACTATATTTTACCAGACTCTTCTCTAAGGTATCAAAGCAATGTCATAAAATGGAATTTTTTTTGCCTCAGAATTATGATAGAGCTTATATGAAATAGAGTGAGTTAAATACTCAGCATATGCTTATAAAGCAAGAGTTAAGTAACCACAAACTATTATTATTTTTAAAAAAACATTATTTTGTGTAATTTACAATGAAGGCACCCACATAGTTTATATAACCCACCTTAAATGTTACAACATTTCAGTAAGTTTACTATATGTTCTCATAAGTCACAGCTTAAAGGTTATCACTTGAAGAAGTAATGTTTTGCTAGCATAAAAAGTAGCAACAATGAGCTCTGTTTTTAGATCAAAGTAGATATTTGGGCCTTTTCCAACACAAGCAAAGACTTAGATTTTAGTAATCTTGAGAAATTAACCCTCAGTTTTTCTACCTATGGAAATAATTACTAGTTAAATATAAAATTGATGTTTGAAATTTCAAGAGTAACTTAAAAAAAATTTGAACCATTATCCAGAAGAGGTAGTTAAAATATTTAGGTCTATTTGTTTACTTATTTATCTTCTCTAATGCAGCAGGGCCATCATCTATTTGGTTTACCTGACATATTCAAATCTCAATGTTTTTCTCTTTTATTCCAATTCCGCTTTGAAGGACTTCAATTGCAAGTTTATTTTAATTACAGAGTATACCACAGGATCTCAGGGCTCCATGGTGGTTAAATAAGCTAATAAAAGTAAACTAAGTTTTGTATTTGCATTTTTTTGCATTTGCATTTTAAAATCTTGTGTTAGCTATGATCAAAGCTGTTCTGCATCCCAATTTTCTGCAAGATATATTTAGCACCAGTTATGTACCAATCAGCTTTACAAATAAATGTTCTTGTGCTTGTTTGCTCCTCCCCAACCTTGCTGATCCCTGTCTTTCCCTCCATTGTTCCACTGCAAGTCCCCAGGCTCTTATATATGCAAGGTTCTGGACTCCCTCCTGCTTTCCCTCCAGTGGAGGCATCTTCCAAATGCAGAGGTGAGCGCCAAGGTGGAGACCTGCTACTCTGACTTGGGCAGAAAGCCGAGGAATGATCTCTGCTTCTAGCTCACTTAGAACTCCAGTGCATCTCTGTTCTAGGTGCCACGCTTGGCTCTCCAATCACACTGCACAGTGGGAAGGACAGTGTGGCAGGCAGATGTGAAAAGTGGGTTCTTTGGGGGGTTCCTTGGCTCCTAAAAAACACAGAAATCAAACAACAGGAGAAGGTGTGTGGCCCAGGGAGATAACTCAGTAGAATAAGCACTTGCCTGGCAAGTGCAGGGTCCTGAGTTCAATCCCTGGTAC
>NW_004524848.1:302766-307725 GCF_000260255.1 Octodon degus | reverse complement strand
AAGAAGAAGAAGAAGAAGAAGAAGAAGAAGAAGAAGAAGAAGAAGAAGAAGAAGAAGAAGAAGAAGAAGAAGAAGAAGAAGAAGGCGTGAAGCACTTTCCCTGGCCTGCTTCTGGGCCCTGCTGACCTGACGCCCTGCTGCTATTAGTGCTGGAGTGGATGAGGGCTGATCTGCTTGGGAGAGAGAATAGGGTGCTTTGCCAGGGTCAGGATCTTTTGGATCACAAAAAAGAGAAAATTGAAGAAACTTTCACTTTCTTGCTTTGTAATCCATAAAACATTATCTAGAGCATCTTGCAGAAGTGAAAGTTTTGAGTTTTGCCCAGGCAGTTTCAATCTGCCTAAGGAGACAAAGTGGGTTCATGGAATTTCCAAGTGAGAAAGATAGAATATAATAGAGTGCCTTAATGCTGTGATAATAGGTTATACTTGCTAAGACATTCAGATCAGGGAGAAAACAAGTATTTCTAACTCCAACATTTCCTGATGTAACTATTCTATGGGTTAGAAAACAGTTGCCTGTGTAGGGTCAAAAAAAAATGAACATTTGAAATTAAGAGAAAGGCAAAATGAGCAATGGTGAAAAAAAGAGAATAGTCTTTGCTTAAAAGTAAAATAATCCTTTTAACTTACATAGACAATTATGAAACACTGTTAACATCCATTCATTCATTTAATAAGCTGAGATATACTTTTGGATATCTGAACCAGATACTCAAAAAGATATACTCATGTTTCCAATAGGCTCATTGTTCCTGTAAAGGATTAAACAGAATTGAAGTGTGGTGGAAAAAGACAGTTACCATTAAATGTACTACACAAGTGGATTCTTCATTTTATTCAGTGCATAGTTTAGGGTGCAAAAATCCTAAGTTTTGTAAGGCATACTTAACGTGGTCAAGAGAAAGTAGATATTTGTTTAGAACAGTGCCTCTCACCCTGGCACCATGAACATTTTGGACAAGGTGCTTCTTTGTGGAGAGGAGGAGGAGGAGGAGAAGAGGGAGGAGGAGCCAGCATCCTTTGTCCTGTAGGGTGCTTGGCTGCATCTTTAGCCCCTCACTGGGTGCCAGTCGCAACCTTGCCTCCAGTTGTGGGAGTCAAAAATGTTGCCAGACATTGTCAAATATTTCCTCAGGGGCTGAGGATATAGCTCAGAGGCACAAGTGCCTGACTGGCAAGCACAAGATCTTGAGTTCCATTCTCAGTACCTTCTCCTAAAAAAAAAAAAAAAAAAAACCAAAACCAAAAACAAAAACAAAAACAAAAATCTCCTGAGGCCAAACTTGTTCCTTGCTGTGAACCACTGAATCAGGTGGTGAGTGTACTCACCTTTGCTAGGAAGATACATCTTCAGCACAAAGACCAGTGAATGGATGGAACAGAACCTGTGGTAGCTGCCCATGACTTAACAACATGTGGTTTTGCTTTCAAGCTAAAGATACTGCTTTGTAATTCTTTTCTTTTTTTTTTTTCTCTGAATGCCTTCAGGGCAGGTTTGGCTGGCTGGAGTTCTGGGGATCAAACCACAGCAAACTGAGCCTGACTGCTTTGTTGAAGCAGGCACTTAAAGAGCTGAGCTAAGGGGCAGGCCCCCTTGCTTTGCAATTCTACTCAGGTGAATGCAAATTACTACAGCCTCTGTAGAAAACAACTTGGAAGTATTAAAATAAATACATGATCACATACACTGACTCAGCTTTAGGTAATAATGTTATGGAAATGTGCTAACAGAGAGAAAAAAAGTTATTAGGTACCTGAAATAAGAAAAGACTAGAAGCTCATTAATTTAGTTACAAAAATTAGTCAGGCATGGTTGCACACATCTGTAATCCTAGCACTTGGGAGGTGGAGGCAGGAGGATTGCCCTGAGCTTGAGGTCAGCCTGGGTTATACAGTGAGTTCAAGACCAGCCTGAACTACAGAGTGAGACCCTGTTCAAAAAAAATGGGACTTCCATGCAACAGGATGATGAGGTAGCGCTCTATGAGATGATATGGAGCAACCACCAAAATACATTTTTAGGTACAGTAAGAACTAAAACAGGCTGGCGAGATAGCTTGATGGTCTAAGTGCCTGCCTGAAAAGCACAAAAATGGCCTAAGTTCAATCCCTGGTACCGCATACTATGCCCACCCTGGAAGCTTGGTGTGCCATGCTGGTGCCACAATTGGGTATGGTGGTGCATGAATGTAATCCCAAGGCTGAGAAGGCTGAGAGAGGAGGATCACTGAATCCAAGTTGCACAGTGAGACCTTGTATTAAATAAATAAATAAATAATTTTTTTAAAAAAGAACTAAAATAGAACAACCCACCATCATCCCCTTTTCAGGACACAGAACAGTACATTTCTATTAAAAAGAGAAAGTAACTATATTTGCTTGTGTATACAGAAAATATTTCTGCAAGGATAAATAAATTATTACCGGAGAAGGGGAACTCAATGCTTGTGGACAGCATGAATGGAAGATTTCTCATTCTATATTTACCCATACTTCTTGAATTTTAAGCTACATGAATGTATTACCCCTTCAAAAATTAATTAATTAATTAATTAATTATTTTTTTATTGGTACCAGGGATCAAACTCAGGACCTTAGGCTTGCCAGACAGGTACTTATTCCACTGAGCCATCTACCTGGCCCCTATCTCTTCAAAAGTAATGTAAGCTGAAAGGCCAGGACTGAGATTTCTCTTTCCCTTCCCCTCACCTCCCTCCCTTCCTCCCCGCTCGATCCCCTGTCCCTTCCTCTTTCTTTCTTCCTCTTTTCTTTCTGGGTGGTTTTAAGCTTAAACATGCAACCCTCCTGCCTCAGCCTCCCAGAATGCTGGGATCCCAGACCCTGTGCCATGGTGTTCCTAAAGCTTTGCATTATGGACAACGGGTTTGTGCCGTGTTGTCCTTCAACACCATTTTTCTTTTCTTTTTTTTTTTTTTTTTTTTTTGGAACCGGGGATTGAACTCAGGCCCTTGCACTTGCCAGGGAAACACTTATTCACTGAGCCATCTCCCCAGCCCCGTCCTCAACATCATTTCCAAACTCTGCTTTTTGCTGTTCCAGGAAGTCAACCTGACCATGTGGCTAGATACAGGAAACCACAATTTCCTTATCCATCTTGGCTATCTACAAGCTCCAACCTAGGCAGAGTAAGTATTTTTCAGCAGTTTAGACTATGCCCTCACTGTTTGACCCACTTCTCTTTAAACACTGGTACCCTCTCTCCTCACATGCCAGACCCTGAGTGTTACTAAAGTGATGTCTAGAGGCCACAGAATAAAAGTTTACTTAAGCTACTTTCCCCAGACAGTCTGGCTCCTGTTTGTCAGCTGGCCTGTCCTCTGCCCCAGCTCCTGCAGCTCTACTATTTGGTTTTTCAAAGCCTGCAACCTCTGCGTAGTAAGCTCAGAGATGACCTCAAACAAACTCGAACATTGGGTCAAAGCATTATTAAGAAGAAACTATTATTATTATTATTATTATTATTATTATTATTATTATTCCTGTATTGTGGAGTTTGACTGTCAAGACACATAAAATATGGAAAACATTCACTACCAGGCTGAACTGAATTTATCACATCCCATCTCAACCCATATCATTCCAGTCAGTCTCAGTCAATCCTGGAAACTCACTCTTCTCACAATACTAAGTTTCTAAAGCCAACACAACCAGGCTGCTTCTCTGTGCAAAATTTCAATGGCTCTCCATTACATTCCTTCACAGTTTAGACTATGCCCTCACTGTTTGACCCATTTGTCTCTAAACACTGGTACCCTCTCTCCTCACATGCCAGACTCTGAGTGTTACTAACTCATACAAGCTTCTCAGAAGAGCTGTCATCTTCAGAGAGGAAACTGAGGCTCAGGGAAATCCAGCTCACAATGGGCGCATTCAGTAAGTGCTGGGGTTAGAAGGTAAAACCAGGTCAGCTTGATTCCCAAGCTCATGTTCTTTGCCTCAGAGAGGATAGAATATGGTAGGGGGTAAAAATGGTTTCACGATATATGCACATGAAAGAAGATATAGGTCAGAGGGGGTACATTCCATTTTGAAAGATTATTCCTTCCCAAAAGCTTTTCTGATGACTAGTCAGAAGCAACTGTCCTGCCCCTCTTCAAATACAGTACTTGGTGTACTGATTCCTGACCTCTGGGCACTGTGTTTGTTTTGCCTCATGCCTGGTTCTTGTGTCCTCCTCCCTCTCTTCCCTGTGTAGGGGAGAAACTCCCAGACAGAAGCATAGGCTGTGCAAAGGCCCTGTGATGGGAAGCAGGAGCCAAGGGCCTTGTGGGGTTCAGCAGGGCAGCTGGGGCTGAGCAAGCACAGCCGGCACAGGTAGGGAGGTGAGTGAACCAGGGTGGGGGGCTCGCACAGGGCTGCTTTAGGTGTCCACTCACTGTTACCTCAGGATAGGGTCCCCCAAATCAGGCTGCAGCTCAAGCACAAGTCTTCCAACTTTCTGTTACCACTCCTGAAGCCCAGTGGTGCTTACGGGTTATTCTGTTCTGTGACACTTCACACTGTTTAAAACAACAAAACCTTCACCCTTTCACTGTGAGACTGTGTACTGATCCTCTCTGAGCTGGAAGGCAAGTTCTGGCGGCCAGGGCTCTGTCTTTGTTTTGCTGGTTGACTGCCACAAGTGCGACCTCAGGAATGGCACCTAAGTTTTCTGGAGACAGATGTGAATGGATGCTGCTCCCTCTGCAGTGTGCCAGTTTTGAGAGTTGTTATTCAACTTTTACAATGCAATGTGGTAGGAGTTTTTTCTAGAGGACACGTACAGATGAGGTATCCATATAACCTGGATGTTTTGGAGATAATTATAGTGTAAACTGCTGAATGATATGGCTACCATGGGCACGTTTATACTGTCCTTAGTTTTCATGTGAGGAGCTTTGGCTTTAATATAAACAGGTATGTATCGCTGCCACGTTTTTTTTTTTTTTTTTTTTTT
>NW_004524848.1:293251-302666 GCF_000260255.1 Octodon degus | reverse complement strand
TTGGTTTTTTGTTTTTTTTGTATTTTAGGGAAGGGTCTACAGGGTGTTCAGGGTCTCACTACTAGATTGGACTCGTAGTGATCTGCCTGCTTTCAGTCTCCCAAGAGATAGGATTACAGGCTCACTACACCACACTCAGTTTCAATTGCTGTCTCAGGGTGCCCTGGGCGTGGGCCCAGTATGACAGGCCCAGGGATTGAAACTCTGGCCCCTGCTCCTGCTTGCAGGTGCTTTAATCCACTGAGCTATTAGGCTGATCACTGTCAATTTTGGATTCTGTAATCTAAGATAATAAATTCTATTTCTTTAAAGAATTTACTATGGGGACAGGAAATTTCTATTTCTATTGCTCAGTGGGGGCCGATGACAGTACTTCTTTCTGTGAAAATATTTTGGAGAAAAACTAGTGTATATTTTTATACAGTGGCATATTAGCTATAAAGAAAGACAAACCTTTATAGGTAAGTGGATGTAACTGGAGGCTATATTCATAAGTTAGATAAATCAGACCCACATGTGTCAATATATTGTCTCCCTAGTGTAAGAACCTGAAAGAATAAATAAAACCTGAAAGGCATAATAGATATAGTTAAATGAGAAGAAAGTGAACAGAAGGATTAAACAATGAAGATCAGGGAAAGAAGAAAAGAAAGGAAAAAAAGGAAGGGGGAAAATCATGTAAGCATATTTACAAGGTGGCTGAGCTGACTGTACTAATAATTTCCATCAGTTTTTTGAAAAGAGCAGCTGAAGTTTAGAATTTTTACTTTGACGAACTCTTTATGCTGATGTGTGCAATCTGAGCACCTACACTGAGGACAGCAGTGTGCAAAGACTGCAGCTAAATACCTCTCATCTTGGTCTTCTAAGTGTGTTCTGGTCTAATGTCTTATCAATTATTACTATATTCTCTTTAAAATAAATTTTTTAAAAGTAAAAAAGACAAAAGTTAAGGTTTATTGAAAGCAAACATTAATTTTCAATTATTTGCCCAATCTTGCATAACTGTATCTGTTGATCTGAGCAACAGATTTGATGATAAAAATACATAATATAACAACCATTGTTAATTTGCTATTCTTTTTTTATTAATTTTACTGACAAACAAATAACACTGAGACAATTTCAAAACAGATTAGTAAGACAGTTTCAATAATTAATACATTACATATTGTTGTCTTCATAGTGGTTATTCATAGTACAAGATGCAGACATGATATTCTATCCAAATAGTATAAATCTTTTCATTGAATTAAGAGAAAGTAGCTGTATACATATCCTAACTATTTTGTATATACAGATACAAAATGGTCCTTCATTTGCATGTTTCGGGGTAAATCCTGAGGGGATTTGATTGACCTTGGCAGATACAAAAGTTATATTTCTTGTTATATAGATCTTGCCTTATATTGGTCTTAACCATCCAGCAGAAAAGTATAAAAACGAGGTATAAAAAGTAAAGCCATATTAATATGCTGAGGTGTAAAAGGCTCAAGTCAACAATTTCCGACATTGTCAGTCCTACAGATAACCTACTACTATTATGGACTACTGGACATATTGGATTATTTTGCTGAATTCATGCACCTACAATATTTAAATGGCAATGGGATACCCATCTCTGCCAAAACTAAATAAAAGAAGGGGATGCTATTCTTGTTTTGAAAATCTGTAACAGATGTGTTGTATGTTACTCTGTTTCTGTCTTTGTTGCTGCTATTTCTTTTGCTTTTACTCTTCAAAATAAAATAAAATAAAATAGTCAGATCATACTATCAAAAATAAAATTAATTAATTCATAGAAAAAAAATCTGAAATTAAACAATATCTTTTTCAGATTTGTTTTCCAGTGTAGGGATTATGTCAATTTTCTTTCTTTCTTTCTTTCTTTCTTTCTTTCTTTCTTTCTTTCTTTCTTTCTTTCTTTCTTTTTTTTTGAACTGGGGATTGAACTCAGGCCCTTGCACTTGCCAAGAAAGCACTTATTCCACTGAGCCATCTCACTGGCCCAAATTCAATTTTGTGCATATGCTTAGAACACTTAAAACTGTGAGGAATTCATGAAAGTAATAGTGGCTAGGAACATATGCTAATATTGCAAATTATTACTTTTTTGTACAAGGTTAAATGTTGCAATAGTTTATTTTCAATAGCATTTCAACTGATGCTTATTTAATATAGTATGTTGGATTTCTTTCCTTTTATCCAACCCCTGTCCTCTGTTGCCTTGCTTTTTTGGTTGTAAGATATTATAATTTATTTACTAATATTTTATATTAGATTATAAAAAATGAATCAATGTGTTGACTTTCAATCCTTATTTTGTATCGATGAAATATGGTTTGTAGCCAAAATATAAGATACAAGTATTTTTTTAATTTTTATTTTTATAACTACTTGTCTTCATCATGGGGAGTTGGTACATGTATATAATACATCTTAATTTTTATGTTTTCCCCACACATCTTTTTGGCCCTTTCCCATTTGCCAAACACTTATCTCCCTGTTTTCTTCTATGCATCTTTTGTTTTGCATAAGACACAAAGATTTTAAAATTCTTGTTAGTACATATTTGCAGCATGTGATATTTGCATTCCTTGTGTGATTGGTACAGGCACAGTCTTACTGCTCTTTTCATCCTGTCCCACTCCTCCCTCCAAGGAAGCTTTCTAGGTGAAGCTGATGAGCATGAAGAGTTGAGAAACACCATGCAATATTGAAGTAAATTAACACACAACAGCACATCTTTGCTTATGTAATTGGCGAAGGTTAAAAATAACATTCAATGATTGCAAGGGTAGGGTGAGGCTAGCATTGTCAGTCTTGCTTATGGAGCAAAAATTCACTGATTAAAAACATTACAAATATCTGGGGCTGGGAGACAGCTCAGTGGAAAAAGTGCTTGCCTGGCAAGCACAAAATCCTGAGTTCAATCCCCGGTACCACCAAAAGCAAACAACAACAACAAATGACAAATATCTATCCTGCCCCCCCTCCTTACCCGTACTGGTGATTGAACCCTGAACCCAGGACTTAGACAGGTTCTTGCCAAGTTGCTAAATTGCCCAGGTGGTGCCTTTTCTCAACCTCTGAGTGCTGGGATTATAGGTTTGTGTCACCACCGTGTCCTCCTACAAATATCTCTATACTTTGTTCCAGTAACTGTACATCCTCAAATTGAGCCTGGAAAAGTAAATAAAGTAACAGTGATACAAAGACTGGCACTCAGCATAGGATTACAGAGTAGGGTTTCTTCAGTAATATCACCACTGTCAGAGTTATTGACGTGGCCTGTGACCCTGGTGGCTGTCAGACCCCTCTCTGGAGGCTGCCTTCACCGATGCTGTACAAACATCAAGAGCAAGGGGCTTTCCTTGGACTCGCTCATGCCCTTCTTTATTTTGCTCACCACATAATCCGGCCACAAAGAGTACACAAATGAATGGAACAGAAGCAAAAAAAAAAGTGTTTTTATCTATTTGGAACAAAGTGGAAAGTTTTGGAAAAACTTGACCAAGGTCAGTTGCTAAAAGAAGTTGCTATTGAATTAAGGGTGAATGACATAACTGAAAATGATAGGGAGATAATTGCGAATAAAGAATATGCTTATTCTTAATTATAATTGCTTGGTGTTGCTGTAACAAAAGTGAAGAAAACTGTGTGTAGTCCATCTGAGTTTATACAAGGAAGATTTTATCAAACTCTAGGCAGCATGATCCATTCTCAAATAAAACATCTGACCTTATTCAAGCGATTAATGAATGATATAAGGTTAAAAGTTGAAAGAGAAATCTTGGAAATATATGTATCATTTAATAATTCCTCATTTTTACTCTTTTTTGTTAAGTTATATAATTAAATTGTGATGCTACAGACTGCATGAAATATATATCTAACATCATATATAGAGACACATGTTATATAAGTAGCCATCAGCAGGGAGTACACTAAAATATTAATAGGTAAATATATGGTAAAATTATGGTGACTCTTAAAACTTTATTGTATTTTAAAGCCCTGGAGACACAGTCTTGTTTCAGTTGTATAAAATGTAGCCCAAAGGAGAAAAAGTAAAGAAGAGTAATGGAGAGCAAGATTATCACGTTAAATACATATAAAACCTTTGAATTTCTCATGGATAACTCATATAAACTGAGAACTATTCTTTTCTCCAGAGCTGTGCTTTTAAATCTTATTTTATCTCACTGAAATTTCTAGGCATTCTTATACTACACAAGCTTGTCACTTTGTCTAAAGCAATTCTCAGGGGTCCCAACAAAATAATGCAACTCCACTAGACATCTGTGAAGAAATCTGTGGTTACCCTGCCTGGCTGAGGTAGTCTGCTATGTCGCCACTTCACAGGGTATCAGAGGTGTGATTGAAAAATACGATGTGTGGTTAAGTGAAAAAATACATATCACAATGAAAGATTAATCCCTCTTGAAATACTCCTCTCACCTCAAACACTGATCCTGTCCTTCTTGCTGCTTTTTGAAGCAGCTCTGAAGGTCTTCATTGTGAGTCTTTTTAGTTGCGCTGTTCACTTATAATGGATTCTGGACTTCGTGTCCGGAATCCATTCCAAATGTTTACCTTCTGTGATCATTCTGAATCTGGGCAAGAGCCAAAATGCACACAGTGCCAGATCCAGTGAGCACGGTAGACGAGAAAGCACTGTACAGTGTTTACAAGCCTGCCTTTCCTTTGGATGGCATTCAAAGCATTTTTGATCAGGCCTCGTAAAGATATCCATGAAAGAGGACTTACAGAATTGCTTTAGGAATTAGCAAGAATGATGGGGCAAGTAAGTGTCTTTGATATGAGGGAGAATACTTGGGAGTATTGGGGGAACAGTTAACAGCAATGTGTCTTTTAAAAAATTTTAAATGCTCACTGTATGTTTTGATTCCCTATGGTAGTCACTCAACATCCAACTCTGCTCTCCCCGTGACATGAGATGCACGGTGGTCTTGTTCAATGGCACCAGTCCCCATGCCTTTTCTAGGAGTTGCTTATCACTACTCTCCTGCTCCTTGACATTCGTTCCAGTCTGGGCCCCACTCAGCCTGGCTTTTAGCCATATAAATGTCATGCTCTCTTTTATTTCCCATTTCAGGAACTGTTGCCTCTACTTTTTATTTTTACTGTTATAAGTGCTACATGCATTTGGGCTGGACCAGCATTTCTGGGAAGAGTACGTGTACAAGAGGGAGGACTTCAGGGGAACCCACACAGAGAAAGATACAGATATGGGGAGATATACCATTTATCCCAGAAAGGGAGAATTGTCCCCAAAATGCAAACATAGTGCAATAAGAAGCAGGGCTATCACTAATATATTTATGATCCAGTATATTCCTGGATGTACCTGAGTTATCAGACTGAATGATATCTGTAAAACCACCAATACTGGTATGTGACTACACAAATTGACTGCGACTGGAGGTAAACGCTGACAGGTTAGACTAGAGGAGACTGCAGAGTCTTAATAGCTTTGTTAACAAACTTGGGGAGTTTTGGTAAAGCTACTAAAGGCTTTCTAATGGGCCAGAAAAACAATTAGGAAGTGAGCAAAGGAAACAGATTTAAAGTCGCATTGACTAACAGGGAGAACTTACAGATAGAGATCAATTATGAAGCTATTACAACACAGGAGGCAAGGAAGAACCCATCAACGTTAGTAGGAATAAAAAGAAAGGCATGGGATGTGAAAAATACTGTAGAAATGTCATGGGCAGCACTTAAAGAAGAGTGGCACAAAGCAAGCCAGGCTAAGGAAAGAAGAGTTCTTCTTGTCTGAGAAGAGTTTATTCATTTCAGATGTCTAAGATTTTACATCCAAGTAATTCAGAGGATACTGGAAAGACTTCAGAGGTGATTGGAGCACTTGGAACATAGCTAGGCTAGAAGACCTCCTTGCTATTGATGAGTGCATGGCTTCAAAGAGGATCTCTAGACATTCTTTTGTTGTTTTAAATTTTATTGGTACATTTTAGATATATCTTCATCATAGAGGCTATGTACTTGTAAATAACTTGATTCATTTTTTCTCCAATTTCCTTTCTCCCTTCAGCTGTTCTTCCCTTCCCTATTCACAAAATTTTTGGCTCTACTTTTTCCTTCTATTGTTTTTCTTTTCCTTTCCTTTTTTCCCCTTCCCACTCCCTTGTTTCCTTCCTATTTCAACATTTTCTTCCCATTTCCCAACATCTATCATACATTTTGTTCCTTATTTACAATTTTGGTTTTCCATCCCAGACATTTAAAAAATGCAATATTCACATGTGTGTCCCATTTATTTCACTTAAGGGTATGGTCTCAAGATGCATTAGCTTACCTATAAATGCCTCAAGTTTATCCTTCTTTATAGCAAAGTAGTATTATATTGTATAAAAAAACATACCTTTATCTATTCATCCCTTAATGGGTATTTGGGCTCTTTCCAAGATTTACCTATTATGAATTGTGCTGCTATAAATGTGGGTGTGCGTATATTGCTGTGGTATGAGATTTTAATTCATTTGGGAAGATGCCAAGAAGGGGAATAGCTGGGTGAATTCAACTTCTGCTTCTACTGCAGGAGTCTAGGGGGCCAGGGAGATGGCTCAGTAGGATAAGTGCTTGACAGGCAAACGCCAGGATCTGAGTTCAATCCCCGATAAGGAGTCTTCATAATGGTTGCAACAGTCTACACTGACAGCAACAGTAGAGAAGGGTTCCTTTTTCTCCACAGCCCCTACAGCATTTGTTTTTGGTTAGTTTCTTGACAATACCCATTCTTTATAGAGTGAGATGAAATCTCATTGTTGTTCTAATTTGCATCTTTTGAATGATCAATGTGATTTTTTCATATACTTGTATTTTATACTTTTTTGTCTGAGAAGAGTTTATTCATTTCAGATGTCCATTTTTGGGCTGGATCTTTGAATTTGGAGGCTTGATTTATTTTTAGTTTTTATATAATCTATATACTAATCCTTTGTCTAAGGAACAACTGGAATTTTTTTTTCCCTATTGTCTGGGTTCTTTTTTCACCCTGCTGGTGATTTCTTTCATTGCGCAAAAATTCTTCAGTAAGATGAGATTTCATGTGTTAGTTCTTCATATTATTTCCTGTGAGATCAGGTTTTTTTTGTTCATAAAGTATTTGCCTACACTTATGTCTTAAAGAGTTCTACCTATTCTATCTTTCAAGAGATTTAGTGTTTCTATTTTAATAGTTAGACCTTTGATCCATTTTTTTTTTTAGATTAGTTCACAGTAAAAGATACTATGTGGAAAGTTGGTTTTTTCCAGCATCATTTAGTAAACAGGGCATCTTTCTGCCATTGACAGTGTTTAGCCCCTTTATGATAAGGTGATTATATTTGGAGTTGTTTCTGTGTCTTCTAATGTGTTCCAATGATCTTCAGATCTGTTTTTTTTTGTTTTGCTTTTTTTTTCCAGTACTGTGCTACTTTCATCACAGTAGCTTTGTAGTATAATCTCTTGCCATTCTTATCTCTGCTATCACTCCTATGCCCATTAACTTACTCCAAAGAAACATAGTCTAATCAAAATAGTGATTAGTGTAATGTACATTCTTCCCCTTCAACTAGGTTTGTCCTGAATTCCATTCTGTGCAGAAATTTTAGACTTACTAAGGTACAAACAAGTGAGAGATGGACCAGCAGGCTTGCGGCTGGCTGGCACGTGGTGCAGCAGGCTCATATAGTCATCACTGTGAACGTCCCTTATAACTTCACAGTTAGCGACATCACGAGTGAGCTTGAAATGAGCTGCTGTGAGAGGATTTACACCTAGGAGACTTTGTGAATCTAGGAATGCCCCCACTGCCGGAGAAGTACATATTAAATATTTATACCTCTGTTAAGGAAATCGATATGAAAGGAAGAAAAAGAATGAAGTTTTACAGATGCTCTTGAAAGATTAAAAAGTTTAAGAATGGAAGAAGAAAAAGAAGGGTCACACGATTTTGAGTGCAAAATTATTATTAAGATTCGTAGAAGGCTGGATGGTATGATTAGTTCCTGCCCAGATCCTCAGAGATTTTGAGGTTAGTCTGTTTCCTAACAGAAAATTCTTTCCTGATTATTAAAATTATATTTACTACTCCAGGACAAGTTGTGTTTTCCTTTGATGGCCACTAAACATGGCTCTTGCTACTCGTTCTTCCTGTAGACTTCCTCTAGTAATTAGATGAACACTTAACATTAGTATTAGTGTATTTTTAGCAGGACAGTATTGTCCTGAATGTGTGAAACCATCCTAGAAGACACAGCAAATCACCGCTACAGCATAACACTAAATTTCTCTTTTAGGGGTCCTTTCACAACTAGATCTAAGTTACAATGTCCACCAGACCCTATCAGTCTAGGATTTCTCCTACCTCCTCCAAAAGATGACCAGGTTCTCTCTTTTCATGATGAATACTTCTAAGGCATAATTCCTTAACAGTATAGAAATTTGTTACAGAAATCCTTCACTGGACCAGATAGGATTCAAGAGATGACTATGTATCAGTGACATTTTGCTTGGATTGAGGTTACCATACTCTGTTTAGAGGAAAACACCATTCTTTAAGCATTCTAAAGTGTTTGGAAAACATATGTAAGTCACACAACAGGAATTTTCACATAATTCTCTGGAAAATTATAAAGGACTACAAAAGAATCTCATCTTTTCTGGCAGTATGATTTCATCACACTAAACTTTAAATCAAAAGTTTTAGGAACTAAGAAAACAAATAACCTTGTCATTTGAAATATTGCTTTAGAGCAGTCAGATTAACTTACTTGATCAATAACATGTAAATCTTGAGCATCCATCAATTCTCTTCATCAGCTTAAGTGTCTCTCTCTCTCTTTTTTTTTTTTTTTCTGATAGTGGGGATTGAATTCAGGACCCTGAACTCGACAGACAGGTGATTATTCTACTGAGCTATCTCCCCGGCCCAGTTTAAGTATCTTTGTTTCTCATTTGAGGAAGAAATATTTCACAAGACCTACTGATTAAATGCTATCTTGAAATTTGCAAGACAGAATACATGGCAAAAAGTATAAATGAGGGGAAGATGTGAAAAATGTATTCATCATCTAAGGGCAAAGGACTGGGGATAATGAATAAAAGGGATTCTATCTGCTGGCTGCACACTTTGTCAAGGATGGAGAAGGGAGATTAACATCAATAACTTCTGGGGCCTACAGAAAATCTGGTAACTCAGTAAGTTTTCCTGCTGTTCTCACTTATGCCAGGAGAACACCGGTGAATTAACTAAAATCAAATAACTAATTAACGTTGACAGACAAACACAGTATATTACTGAGTCTGGAAACACAAGTGACTCATTTATTTCTTATTTGAACTAAAATTTGTTTTTTTCCTATATTTATTTATTTATTTTTAAATTATT